>NW_009953198.1:71416-102019 GCF_000747805.2 Chaetura pelagica | reverse complement strand
TGCGTCCCCCAGGGTGGGCAGGGCGGAGCCCCTCGCTGTCCCCCACTCCTCCGCGGCTCCGTTGTCCCCCGTGCCCCTGCGCTGGTGGCAGCACCTTCCCTCACCTCGTCCCCAGTCCCCCGCTGCCCCTCACCCTAAGGAGTTATGAGCCCGAATTAATTACCTGAGCCACGGTGAGCTTTGGAAGGCCTCAATTGGTCAGGCAGAGACCGTTGCTGCTTTTCAAGCCCATTTATTTATTTATGTGGTGCCAGGTGGCTCTGGGAGGGGGTGCTACACAGCGGGGAAGGGGCGTCACAGCTCCCGTGGCAATCACAGCTTGCCCAGTGCTTGCCAGCCAGGTCGAGTGAGAGTAGAGGACCAGCCCCGCACTGGGTGTCAGGCCTCAGGTACACCTCACCCACGATCTTGTAGGGCAAGTTATTCCAGCCGAGGATGGGGGCTTTGTAGTTTGCCTGTGACCTCGATACCCAAGAACCCGAGGGCACTGACCCATGGAGCTGCTTGGCAATCTGGCAAGGGGCCTGGGGACACTTTGCCTGCCTGGGAGCCTGCAGACCCACTGGGAGGGAGCCGAGGCAGGTGGCTGTGCAGGGGGACAGGCATGGAGCATGTGTCCCCTGTCCCCAAGGCCAAGCCCCAGTCTGCCTGTCCCTAATTGCTTCTGCATGTTGTGTGTGGTTGGGAAATGCTGAAGCCAGTGGATCCGCATCCTGCCACATGGGAGCTGGCTGCAGGCAGCTTGGGGGGTGTGGGGAAGACCAAGGGTTCCCAGGCACTAGGGACGTGCTGGTGGTGGGTGCTGGCACTCAGGGAGACCCTGCCAGGCTGACTGCCAGCTCCAGCTCAGCCCCATACCAACCAGAGATCCATGGCTGAGAGACACAGATGGCACCTTCTTAGCAGGTTGTAGAGGTGAAGAGGTGATGGGGACAGGGAGGGGAGAGCAGGGGCAGAGGCTGAGGCCTGGGTGGCTCTCATGGCCTTAGTGTCTCTTGGAGCCAAGGCTTCACCACCACATCACCCTTCACTTCATAGCTCAGGCTGTTCCAGGCCAGGATGGCGGGCGGCAGGCGTAGGGACTGGTAGGCAGCTCGCATCTTGTTCGGGGACAGCCCCACATCCCACAGGTAGACATCGGCCAGCTCGCCTGAGAAGGAGTTGTAGACATCAAAGCTGCCCCCAAAGGCATCCTGCTCCTGCCCCAGCAGGATGGCTGCCTCTGCCCCCACTGTGTAGCCTCTCTGCAGTCCCTTGCGGGGCCAGGGCTTCCCATTGAGCCAAAACTCGGCGATGCCCGTGGCTGACTCCCAGCTGGCACAGACGTGCTCCCAGCCCCCGCGGCCCTCGGGGACACGGAAGGTGACAAACTTGCCCCCCACATAGAACCGATACTCGGCAGGCTTGGGCTTGAACAGAAGGATTTCATTGTCCTGTGCCTTGGTGGCGTAGGAGAAGAGGCTGTAGGGCCGGATCAGCTCAGTATAGGACCGCAGGCACACGGTGAAGTTCTGCAGCGGCTGCTCGAGCTTGGCCCTCAGCACCACGTAGGCATCGCTGGGGTCCTTCCGGAAGACAAACACTTTTCGGTACAGGTCTGGGGGATGTGAAAAGGGGCATGGTGGGAGGTTGGGGTGTCGTGCAGCCCTCTGCCTCTGGGCCTTCCTCTATTCCCTTTGGGTGACATTGTGTCCCTGATGTCCCTTCTACTGACCCTTCTACTTTGCTCTAGCATCCCCCAGCCCTGCTGACTGGGCTCTGGAATGAAGCAAAGGGCTCCAAGAACTGCTGCCATTTCCCCCCAGCCCTGCCCAGCCCCATGCCAGCTCCTGTCCCCTAGTGCTGTCCTTACCTTCCTGAGCCGTCATGCTGGAGAGCCCAGCCAGGACAGCAAGCCAGACCTGCAGCTGGCCCATGGTCCTGGGTGCTGCAGTTGGTGCCAGAAGAGAAGCCATCTTGGTGCAGGGCTGCTGCCTACAGGTTTATGGGCTGGAGAGTGGGAGGGGATCTGTGTGCCCCCCAATCCCATCCCCAGCAGCCCAGCATGGCCTGCGAGGAGTGATTTCATGCTGTCATGCGACTGTGCCACAAGACCCTGAGTCACCCGCCTGCACGGGGCTCCCCTTGGAGCTGTGCCCCTTGCGCGTGCCCATATGGGCAATGGTGGCACCCAGCCATGCTGTATCACCATGGTCTCTCATCTCAGTCTGTGGGGCAGAACCCCTGTGGGAGTGACTTTGTTCCACCCTCATCCAAGATGCACATGGGAAGTTGCCCCCAGGCCCCCCCCAGACCCATGACTCTGGTGCATGTTCCTCGGCTCTGCTTGCTGTCCCAGCCAAAGGGACTGAGCTCAGAGCCATGGGCAGCAGCTGGCAGAAGAAACCACATAAAAGTTGAACAGCTAAGGGTCCGGCAGCCTCGGAGAGTGGGGGCCCACGTGTGGAGTCCTGTGCCCCCTGCCCAGGTGCATTCTGGTCAGGATGGGGGGAAATTTTGGCTGCTCCAGCCTCTGTAATAGTGGTGCTGGGCAGGCTGGTGGGCAGGAGTCTGGGCTGGGAATGTGGGGCCATTGCAGGAGTACCCTTGAGGAATGGGGTGGCAGGGTAACAGTGGGATTTTCTCAGCCACAGGTGGTTGCTCCTTTTTTGGGGACAATGTGGGCTTGTTCCCCACTGAGTCAGCCCCTCAGTTTAGCAGGGATGAGTCTCCCAGTCCTGCCGGGCTTGGCTCAGCCAGGGCAGCTCCTCACTTGCAGCTGTGCTGGGCCCTGGACCCCGTGGTAGGGCAAATCCCAGCCACAGGCCCACACCCCTCCACCACCCCCCCAGCTCCCCATCCAGACCCATGTGCCTTGTGACTGCACGTGGCCATCCCTTCTGGGAAGGGAGGAACCCTGCTCAGATGCCTCCAGTGCTGGATATAATCACCTCACTTCCCTCTAATAGTCCACAGAGCTTCATTGTGAACCTCTCCTACTAATTTGGAGGCGTGAGGAGCACATGCCTCCTACTTCCCATCCCTCCACCCACAGGAGCCTGGCTGGTGGTAAGGGATATCACCCCCTGCACCCTCCAGCCCCCCAAGATTAATCACACTTGGTGAGTGACTCTGACAAACATATATATTGTGTATAATTCCCACTGGTTGATCTCTGCCGTATTGCATACCTTGGCTTGTTAGGAGGGAGAGAAAAATCCTTTGTTGCTTCAATTTGTCACTGCCCTGTCTGCCTTCTGAAATCTCCCCATGGAGTTGGGGGGGGCTGGGGCCGAGTGTCAGGTGTCCCTGCATGTGTGCAGGAGCCAAGGGAAGACGTTTGAGGCACCCCAAAGCTATCTCCAGTGAGCAAATCAGGGTGTCTAGCCCAAAACGGTGAGTAAGGGGACAGAGGGAGGAAAGGCACCAAGCCTGGTGGCAGTGTTGCCTGTGGGGCAGAAGTTGTGGGCTTGGTGGAGACACTAAGGGGAGAGGGGACAGTGCTGGGCACCAGCAGCCAGCATGGGGCCATCAGCTGCAGTGCCAAAACTCAGCAGTTGCCACTGATGCTAGCCTGGCGGTGACAGAGGCGGACGGCAAGCAGTGCCGTAGGCCCCAGGCAGCAGTGCAGCACCCCCAGCCCCTCGCTCAGCCCCAGCATATAGTCAAAGTGCTCAAAGGTGCCACAGGTGGGCTGCAGCAGCCGGGCATGCAGAAGGAAATCCACAACCAGCCCCACCCCATAAGGCATCCAGAGCGCAAAGAAAAGCCAGCTTGCACCAGTGCCTGGCTCCCAGCCCACCCTCAGCTGCGGCACAGCTAGTGTGGCCAGCAGCAGCACCACTGGCAGCAGCACGAAGAGGCAGACACAGAGGGCCAGGTGCAGCAGGTATGCTGGGGAGAGGATATCCACACTCCGGCGGATGCAGCTTGTCTCTGGGGCTGCAACTGTGCCACTGGCAAGAGCTGCTGGCATTGCCAGAAGCAGCGCTCCAGCCCACAGGGCCACAGCCAGGCGCTGGTTCCGAGGGTCCCAGCGGCACCAGGCAGTGCTGCAGAAGCTGCTGCCCACCAGCAGCCCCTGTGCAAAGAGGCTCCAGTGCCACAGCAAGTGGGTGAGCTTGCACAGCCCTGCGCCCAGCTGCCAACCCTGCTTGATGCCCACTGCCACCAGGGGCAGCAAGGCAGCAAAGACACCTGTCCCCACTGCCAGCTGGGCCACCAGCACTCGGCTCTGGGGCCAACCCCACACGCGAGGCCACTTGGTCAGTGCCACCAGCAGTGCCCCAGCACCCAGGGCAGCCATGGCACAGGTGACAGCCAGGAAGGGGGGGGCAACGTGCTGGAAGAAGAGACAGTACTGGTTGTGGCAGGGCGCAGCATCGTAGTCTGGGAAGGTCTCATTGCCATCATCATAGGAGAGGTTGCCCATGATCTCCATCAGGTCCAGGGAGTTTTTACTCTCCACGAGGCTGGGGCTCTGTGAAAGAGACCAGTGGGCATCAGGCAGGGACATGTTCAACCAACCACAGGTGCCCACATCTCACAGCATTACTCCAAACATCCCTACCAATGAGCGACTGCTCCCCAGCATGGAGCTGCTGCTCTGCTGGTGCCAGGGGAATCCATGTACAGCTGTGGTGCAGGTCAAGCTGGGCAATTTATCAGGGAGGGACATGCTACTGGGAGAGGGGAAGGCTGTCTGCGGCTGATACCTCACGGGGGTGGGATTGTCCTGCACTGGCCCCACTATGCATGGGCACCCAAATTTTCTTAGAGCCTCAAAGCAGGATTGAAAAACCCCACAGTAGGTGAGTGTGAACTTCACCAAGTCCTTTGCAAGCAAGTGCTTGCTGGCAGTGCCCACTGCAAGCTGTGAGCCTGCTCACCACCATGCACCCCTGTGGCCCCAGCCCTCATGTCCAGCAGGATGGGAAATGGCTGAGGTGTGTAGCAGATGATGGGGAGGCACTCACCACCGGAATGCAGTTGCCCATGATGAATGTCCCAAGATGGTACCTTCTCTCTCTGTTGGGGTCTCCAGTGGGTGCAGTGCGTGGCAACGAGTCCTCAGCTGTGCATGCTCACAGTGCTGTGAGCACTGTGCTGTGCCCAGAGGGCACGGTCAGGGGATCACTCAGGGGCACACACTGCACAGAACTCTCTTCACGAGCTGGACTGCAAGGCTGTGTCTTGCTTTGCTCACTAGCCCTCGGGCTCCACTCCTCCCGCTTGCAAGGGAGGTGAAGGACTGCGGTAAGGAGATAAGAGCTGCCTCTTTAACAGCACTCCTGGTCTGGCAATCCTCTGTGCCAGGGCCTGAAGGAAACAGGCGGGCCACTGCTGCCGGTAAAACTGGTGAGCTGACAGCACAAGCCTGCAATTTCTTGAGCAGGAAATAATCACTTCTTGGCAGAACACTTCAAATTAATTAGGAATCATATTTACAGGCACCCCAGCTGTATCAATGCTCCTGTTGCTGGCATAGAATTAGGCACATACAAAATTTCTTCCTAGGGATGCTGTGTGCAAAACCTGGTTTTGGGGCACAGGGTGGACATTCCAGATGCAGGCGGCCGTCAACAAGGACCCCACAACACAGCCTAGGCACATGGTGCTTCCCAGCTCTCAAACAGCAAGGAAATGCACAGCCCTTCCTCGGGATGCCCTGCCAGTGGAGCCGGATCCTGTGGGGTCATCCTGCTATGCTAGGGTTGAGTCATGGGCTCCCCGGGCTGCAGCAGGCAGCAAGCCCAGCTCAGGGGTGCACCAGTGGAGGCCAGGGGCACTCGGTGGCCTTTATGCCTAGTGGAAACATGCCTGAAGGGCAGTGGGGGCTCTGGGTAACTGTGATTTAGGTGGGGCTGATAATTCAGGGGGAGTTGAGGGTTAGGGGCTGGTTACCTGCAGTGGGGGTCTGATGATATTTGAGGACTAACAAGGTTGGGGGTCTGTGCAGTAGACCTTGGGATGGGTGGCTGATGAAGACTCTGGTTTTTGGGGGCTGAGTGGGGTTTGGGACTGCTGTGGTTTGGGGGCTGAGCTGTATCCCCATGGGCCATGTGATGGGCTCACCCATGTCCCTCCCAGGCTGTGCTCCAGGGTGAGATGTGTCCTACCAGCCTGAGCTCTGCCCCCTCCCTTGGCCCCAGGGTGGGGTGTCAATACCCCTCCTGGGCCCTGGCAGCATCCAGTGCACATGGGCAGAAGCAGAGACACACAGGCAGGTAATGTGTGTAATCCAGATATATTTATAGGATTATTTTCCGAGATTAGCACAGGATATTAGAAAGGTTATAAAGTCACATCAACATTCGTTGTCTCCCTTTTATGTACATACAAGAACACAGCACAACACAGACCATCCTCTGCCCTGCCCCACTGTTGCCCCTCGGCATCTCCAGAGCTCCCTACAAATATGGCTTTCGTGTCTATTGAGAGTTCAGTGCCGCTGGGAAGCGGCCAGAGCCTTGTCAGGGCTGGCAAGTGGACAGGCCTGGCCATAAACGGGCCACAGAGTTCTGAAATCTCCCCATTGCCCCTGTGCTGGCCCTAGCAGTGTCCCAGTTCAGGTGTTCTGGGCCTAGTATGGGTGACTCTGGTGGCACAGGGTGGATGCAAGACTGGAGGTCCCCTGCCCACATGGCCAATAAGGCCCCCCCAACAGTCCTGAGGAAGTGGCTAGTGCCCTAGGCTCTCCCAGCCACAGAACAGTGCCCAGCTTTGCTGGTGCCAGCAGGGAGGGACACGAGCCTGGTGTCCTCTCTTCCGTGATAGTGTGTCCCTCAGGTCACCCCCACACTAGCATAAAAATGTAGCTTCTCACCCCTTCACACAACCCAGATCACCCTTTGTCCTTACGACATGGTGTACCCAACCTTCCTCAACAGTCCTGACCCAGCACAGGGCAGCACTAGGCACAGCAGTGTGCACTCATCACCCCAACACATGTGGTGCCACTCACAACCAACATCTACTCCTGGCTGTGTACCTGTTCCTCTTCATACCCATAACACGGACTCACAAAGTCATTTCTCCATCATGTTCATGACATGGTGTGTCCCATCACACTTCCCCTGGGCAGTACAGGTGCACTATCATTGCACTCTCCTACACCTTGACATGCCCTGTTGCAGCCTCATGACAGTGTCTCCATCACCCTCGTGCTCATTCTGCAGCATTTCCCTCTTCATACAGGTGACCTGGTATATGCCATCTCTCACACAAGACATGGGGTCTACATCCCCCTTGCATCTACCAAAGCCTTTTGGCTTGCCAACACAGCCTCATGGCTAAGCTCCCACCCCTTCCAGGACCTGTGGTGCCTGGGGTCATAGCTCAGCCTCTAGTGGTGGCTGTAGCAGGACAACAGGTCCACCTGGGGGTGAGACTTGGCCCATCCTTTGCTGATGTCTGCCACAGGCAGCAGGCCCTGTCCCAGTGCCTTGCCCATGCCCTATCCACCACTTCCAATACCATGCAGCATCTCAAAAAAGCCAAATCCTGACTTCCCTCACCAGGGTAAAGTGGTGACCACTGGCACCAGCCCAAAAAGCAGCTCTGGAGCAGCGGTGTTAGGGAGTAAGTGGCAATGGCCACTGCCTCAGAGGCACACAAACCTCCCTGACCTCTATTTTTTTCTTTCCCTAGGGACCAGTTAACCCCCAATCCTTCCCAGACGCCCAGGTTGGGGCTTTCTCTGTAATCATCTACAGCATGTAGACTTACAATGACATTACATTGTACTTGAAAACTTGTCCTTGCATTTTTATTTGAAAGAATTACATCTATTCACTAGTAGATGTTAGAGATCTTCAGCAAAGCATCAGGTCACACATTCACATGTGCTCAGTGTGCAGTGGAGTAGTTAACAGCATCAATATCTGCAGTACCTCTGGCAGCAACAGCTGCATCCCTCAAAATAATCTCAGAGCTACTTCTGGGACTCCAGCCAACAGCATCAGGTCACACATTCACATGTGCTCAGTGTGCAGTGGAGTAGTTAACAGCATCAATATCTGCAGTATTACCTCTGGCAGCAACAGCTGCATCCCTCAAAATAATCTCAGAGCTACTTCTGGGACTTCAAGCCAACATCCTCCTCCAAAGAGATGGGATGGGAAGAACAACCACAGGTCTTTGCCATGTACAACAAAGGCTTCATGCACTTCTCTCTCCAGGTGCTAACACCCTTCTGCCCACACGCTCCTGACATGATATAGCCATGAGCAACCTAGTCATGTTTGTGCACGTGCCACAAATGCATCACTCATTCACATCCTGTGCCTACCACTGAACCACGCCTCTCCTTCCTTGTCTGCTTGGCCTCAGCCCCCTTCCAGCATTCTTCCTTGTGCCATGTGCTCGCAGGGTCTGAATGGGAGTGACACTACCTGCCCCACAGGCACCTGGTGCCCCACAGCAGAAAACATAAGCTCTCACCTCCAAGGGCTCTCCTCCTACAACCCAAAATTTAAGGGGTGCTCAGCCAAAGGGTGGCTGCTGCAAACCCTTTGTGTCCAGATCAAGAGTCTGGGATGCTGGAAAACCTCATTGCAAGAGCAAGGGATGGGGCCTGGCTCACTGGGGGGCATGGGGTGTCCTGCAGATGCTGGCATGTGTAGTCCCCTACAGCCCCATCCTATGGGTGGGGTTGGGGTGGGCCATGTGAACCCTGGGAACATGTCAGAGAGCTTGGGAAATCTTCTTGGTTTTGTCTTGGAAGAGACAGTGGAACAGGTAGGAGGTAGGGTAAGTTCCTGCAAGCCACCTTGGAGACCCTCAAACTACCAAGACATTAAACCCAGCCACATCGGCCATGGTTGGCTGCAGCCCTTGGAGCCAAGAAAGAAACAGCCTGCTCCAAGCTCACACCTGCCCTGGTAAACTGCCGAGAGGGTAGGGGGACAGACAGTTCCAAGAAGCAAACCCTGGTGGAGCCCCTCTCTGCACATCTGCTCGGCCAGAGGAATCCCAGGTCTCATGCTGGTCTGCAGTGCTTGTGCTGGGGAAGCAGGCCATCTCCAGCTCACCTCATGTGGTGCCACAAGCTATGTCAGCTCTGGTTTAAGTCTCAGGCTCTAAACTATCTTTCCAGAGGCCCAACAGGCCACAGAGACAGCCTGGTGAGAAGGGAAGTGGTAATAGCTGCAGAACCACCAGGTCTCCTGGTTCTGCCCTGCACTCCCAGCACAGGTAGCTTCCTGCACTGAACATCTCAATAGATGGTTTTGACATTTCCAATCTAAGGATTTGTAAAGTTGGGATTTTTTTCTCTGGATTCACCCCCAGGCCTCTGCTCTCCCCCCTGCCGCTGGGGGGGGGACCAGGGAGCTGCAGTGCCTTGCAGCTCCCAGTCTCTCTGGGGGCTCCAGCGGTTCCCACCCTGGAAGCTCACCCCCTCTTTCACATCTACCACACGAGGACAGCTTTCCTCCCAAATGGACACTGTTCGACAAGAACCACCAAGGATAAAATCATGGCAGGGGCCTGAGGTCCCTCCCTGCTCAACCCCAGCCATGTGCCAAGACCTTAGGACACTGCCTATCAGCATCCCCACTCCTGTCTGCTGGCCACACTCCCTGTCGCAGCTGCTGAGGCTGTGGGGGAGCAATGGGATCACTGTTCCTGGCACTCAATGGGAGGCACAGGGGAGCATTCATGACAGAGGGGCCACACAGCTGCCCCAAGCTTGCACCAGCACCTGGAGCTGATTTTATCCTTGGATGTCAAAGAAACCAAAATGGTGAGAAACAAAGGAAATAGCTACATTGACCCCAGCCCAACATCCCAACCAAGGGCCCAAAGCAAAGAGCAGCCACAAAACCAAAGCAAAGGTCCAAACGAAGAAGGAAAGTCGCTCACTCACTAGTTGGTCTGTGTTTTGTGCGAGCGCCAGTTGCAGGGATGGAGGTGCAAGCAAGCAAACAGGGCCAGGGCTTTCGCTGTTCATAGTAATAACGTTCTGTACAAGTTCAAGAAGAAGCATTATGTCTCAGGCTGGTCACTCTCTGCTCTCTGTCCTGCCATCCCTCTGTCCGTCTGCCTGCCCGTCCCAGGCGCGAGAGAAAAATCTGTTGGGTTGAGTGGGGTTTGTGGTCTGGTTTCCATTTCCATCGGGGTCTGTTGGCTCCATTTCTCACTCTCTCTGACACCCCTAGATGAAATACTCCTTCTTGTCATCACCGCCAGTTTGGCCTCCCTCTGCATTGATGATGGCAGTGTCAGCATCCGGGGCATCGTCTGACCCCTTGGCCTCATGGGTCAGGTAGGTGCCTGGGTGGAAAGAGGGGTCAGTGTCACAGGGGGCCCTGCTGGCACCCCACCCCCGTGCAAGCAGGGGGAGGCTGGGCTGCCTGGAGAGCCCCCAGTGGCAGAGCCTGAGGGCAGGCTAGAAAGCAGAGGTGAGAGAAAAGTCCTTTGGGTTTGGCCTGAAATGGAAAAGTCACTGGTTTCCCTGGGACAAACCCTGCTTGGGGACCAAGCCTTGCTTGGGCTACTCATGGCTTTCACAGTCATCTCAAGCCAGAGGGCAAAACTGCCTCCTCTTTGCAGGCAACAGCCCTTGCCTGCACTTCCAGGCATATCTCCTGCCCTCCCCACATCTGTCCCTGTTCCCGCTCAGAAAATTGGAGGGTTTCTCTGCAAAACTGCCATCTGCAAGGAGGCTCCAGGTCCTGGCTGCTTCTGGAGCCGGCACACAGCAGGGCAGAGGCAGCAGCTCTGCTGGGCTCAGAGGGCAGGGATGGATGGGGGGGCTCTTACTCACACATCACCTCTGCTGGGTTTTGCCGATGTCTGGATGTGACCGTCTCCCCGTGTCTTATGCACATACCTGCTGGGTGGATGAAAAGTCCAGGGATGGGGAGATGGAAATGGTGGCAGAGGAAGATGGAGGGCTCAAGGGATAGCAAGGAGGGAAGGGAGAGGGAGGAGGTGGGCTCAGACACAGCCAAGGACAGTAGCATGGGAAGTCCTGGGGTGGAGGGTACCAAGCCATGAAGGAAAGATGGACAAATGGGGTAGAAGCTGCCTCTGCCTGGTGCTGCCCAGCTCCAAGGACTCACTGGGACATCTCCATGCTGGGCTTGGTGCCAGCATGGAATAGGCAGCAGCCCCCAAACCCAGGAGGGCTCCGCTGGCTGCACTGGGTTTCTCTGGATATAGGACAGGTCTGCAGGATGGGCAACTGCCTCCCTTCACCCCTGCCCCACACTGCCCACTCACTTCGAGGATGTAGCCCTGCTCCCAGAGACCCACTGAGGGGGGAGAACATCCTGCACTGCCTGCTTCGATGTGACACAGGGGTCTTGGCTCCATGGCCCCCCAAAGCAGCTCCCCTGCCCCGTACCTTTGTGTCTGATCAGGTAGTGTCCCAACACGATGAGGAGACTGAGCAGGAGGAAGACAATGACGGCAACCACCCCACCAATCACGGCATGGTACGTGCTGGAGGTTGAGGGCACTGGGCTGGCATCTGCCCAGACAGCAAAGAGAAAAAACAGAAGGAGATGCTGCAGACCCTGCCTTGCAGCACAGGCTGCAGCTCAAGCCACAGACGGCTCAGGGCTGCAGGTGGCTGCCTTGGAGGGTCTGATCCTGCTTGGTTCGGTGCCATCTGCTCAATCCTGCTGCAGATGAGAGCTGTTGAGGTGGGAGCAAGAAAAGGGAAGGCAATAGGGGAAGCAAGGAGGGGAAAGCAATGGCCATTGGTGCCAACTCCTGCAGGGAGTGATTTAAAAGGAGCCCCAATGGCTGCACTGGGAGCCTGGCCTGGTTGAGAAGGCAGTTGGTAAGATCTGTGATGGGCAAACACATCCTGTGCCCAGCTGCCTGTTATGTACGCCAGGGAACAGCAGCAACAACAACATGCTCTGTGCAACCTGTGGTACCTCTGCCTTCAGGCTCTAATCATGATCCCACTGCCCCATCCTTCACACTGGGATTTTTTTCCCCAAAAGGGGAGGTTAAGCACAGGGTGAAAAACTAGGCTTGGCTCACTCTTCCCCTGAGTCATGCCAGCAGGAAGGTGACATACAGGCTTCCATGGCCACACCTCAAGGCAGATGGGACCATGAGGCCAGTCCCAAGTCAGCCACATCTTGGAAAGCAGTCTGCACTGGGATCCTGCATTAGCTCTGGTACACAGGGACAAATCGTCCTTCCACACCACTCTTCTTGTGCCCCATCAGATTGAGGAGGACAGAACCACAGAAACAGTCGGAGGAGGCATTTGGACAGGACAGGGTAGGAAAGACAATGGGGAGGTGACAAGACAAGACCTCTCATGTGGACACAAGGCACAGGTTGTAGCTCACAGACAGCTGCTCTCACAATTTGCCGAGAAGAGCTGGAAGGATCATTATGCAGCCCAGATCTGAGGCCTCAGCTTTTTCTGTTGTCTACCACCATCCTCAAGTGCTGAGATAGTGGCTGCCAGAGTCCACACACACACACACCCACCAACAAGCAGCTGCACAAGAACTGGAGCCTGGGTGGGAACCTGTGACATGGCAAGGGTGTCCGTAGCCCAGGGCTGGGCTACCATCCTTCTTGGATCTTCTCCTGCTGGGCTGAGGAGCAGCAGGTCCATAAAGAGAGAGAGAAAAGGAGCTTACGGTACCTTGGATGGGAGCTGGAGTGAAGGATGAAGCGGTGGCCATGGAAGCATGAGAGATGGGCTGGGAAGGGCCTGGCGGAGGGACTGAAGTGGAGTGAACATATGGGGTAGGGAGCTGGGGAAGATCTGGGGAGGACGAGAAAAACACAGGGACATGAATCAACCCTGGAAAGTGCCAGAGCCCATTGGAGGGGACCCTGGCTCACCCCAGCCTGATAGGACCCATTCTTCTCAGCAGCTTTTTTGACCATTGGTCCTGCTCCTCTTCTGCCACCATCCTCTGGGACACACTACTGTGAACATCTACCCCCATCTCCTACCCTGCCAGCACCCCTGGTCACCCCTTCCTCCACAAGGAACCCCACTGGGACCCTCCTGCTTGGGAGTCCTGGGATTGCAGTGGCTAGAAACTGTCACCCACCATGAGATGCCACCTACACTTTCCTAGGAACCATCAGGGTCTGCTCCATCCCTGCTCTCCCATGCTGCCAAGCAAGGTGGCTGCTGCGGTAGGCAGGCTCAGGGGCTTGGCTGGGCAAGACGGCTGCTCCAGTGATGATGCCTGAGACCTGAGTGGCTCTGGGGAAAAAAGATAGGGGATTTGACAAGGGGAACCAAGCTCAAACATGGAGCTCCTCTGCCAGGGGCTGTGACACCAAGTGGATGAGGGACACTGGCATTCTGAGTGCCACATGGTTGTGGATGGTGATGAGCACCCTGGATGCTACTGTGAGCCCATGGATGGGTGTGGAGGGCTCCGGGTGCTGCTCTGTGCTCGGAGCTGACCTCAGGAACCAGGTCGCTGTGCAGACCCTGCACTAAGCAGGACAGGGAACACACAAGTGGTGACAAAGGAACAACTACACAGGGTTGGGCATTAGGGGCTCATCCTGGGCAGAGGAGACTGACTCAGGGCAACAGGGTGTCTGAGGTGCCATTGATGCCATGCACCCACTCTACCTACAGCCAGCCACATTGGAGGAGAAGAATGCTGAGAGTGCCCAGAATAGGAGGGGAGGGAAAGGGGACAAGAATAGGAAGAGCTGGAACATGTAGGAGTGCTGAAAGACAAATTTGAAGGCTGATAGAGAGGTGACAAGAGATGTAGCAGAAGAGGATAACCCCAAATCCAAGGCCAAAACCACAGGGAAACAGGCTCCTACCACCATGGGAAAGCTGTCGGGAAAGGGTCTGGGTGCTGAGCACAGGAGTCAGGGCAGCGCCACCACCAGGCAGGTATGGGCTGGAGACACGCTCACAGCCCTGCACAGCACACGACTCTGCTCCATGAGACACACATTGCACTTGGACACGGCAGGGCACAAGAACAGCAAACACGGCAGCAGCACACAGATAGGCAGGGGTAAGCGATAGCACCATGTGGGAGGAGGAGGGTGCTACCCCTTCTCACACAGGGACAGGTGTTGCGTGGCAATACACTCTGGGGACCCACAACACAAAGCAAGCCTGCAGTTCTCATGGCTCAGCACAAGTCAGGGGCCTGTTGCAAGCCGGTACTGAGGGAAGAAAAGAACAGTTTTCCACAGGGCCCTATCTCCAGAAGCTTGGGACAGGGCTGCCAGGGCATTTCATGGGGTCAGCACCATCTGGAAACGCTCCTTGCCTTGTGGTGGTGACACACGGAGGCCTCCTGCCGGTGAGAGGTTCAGAAGCACTGACCTTTCCCCCTGTTCCAAACTCCAGAATAATCCTGCTTGCAGCCCCTGCACCCTCTCTAATTCCCCATAAGAGGCAGCCTGAATTAGGCTACGTCCCTGCCCCAACCCCCCAAGACCACTCTCGGCCCTTCTGAGCCCCAGGCAGCACTGCTGTAGTGCCAGGAAGGATGGGGACTGGATGTGGCTGGAGGAGCTGGGGACACAGCGCTCCAACAGCAAGTGCACTGGGACCCAGTTGCACCCGCCCACCCTGTGCCACAAAGCCCTCCTCCCACTGCAGCCCTCCCTCAATCCCTGTGCCCCATCATGGGAAGATGCAGCTAGGATAGGGGTGGCTGTGCCCACCAGCAGCGGCCCAGACCAGCTGGGTGATGCCAGGCATCCCACTGCCCTGCTTACCGCTAACATCAAGGTTGTACTTGGCCACGACGCTGCCCATGGAGCTGGTGGCCGTGCAGACGTAGGTGCCGCTGTCGCTCTTGTTGAGGAAAGGGAAGATAAGGATGCTGTCGGAGCTCAGCTGCAGTGGCGAGTCACTGCCCTCCTTCTGCCACAGGAACTCCTGAGGGCTGCAGAGCAGGATAGGGGTGAGGCAGCGCCAGCCCCCCCAGCACGCCAAGCTGGGGCACAGCAGAGTCCCTGGCCAGGCAGTAGAGGGGGTAGTGAAAGTGTGGGAGTATTTAAGTAGGACATAAATACCCAGCTTAGAAATGAGCTGGGATGGATCTGCTGCTCCAGGGAGAGGACAGGAGCTTTGCCTGTTCTCTGTAGGGTGCCCAGCCCTACCTGGCATTGATGCAAGGCAAGTGCTCAGCCCTGAGCCCACACAGTGCTGCCTGCAATGCCCTGGCCAAGCTCTGGGGAGGCCTAAGTGATGGTTTTGGGAACCTGAAGGACAATTTGGCCAGAGCCTGGCAGGACTCAGCAGCAGGAAGGCGAGGAGGGGCCTTACATGGGGTTGCCCTGCCCGTCACATTGCAGCTGGAGCTTCTCGCCTTCCCGTGGGTACTGGGGATGCGGCTCGATCTTCGCTGTTGGCTTGTCTGGAAAAGGAGATGCACAGTTGGGTGACCACCTGTCCCTGCCCTAAACTGTGCAGGGGGGCTGCTGGCACCCCAAAACCCTGCCCTGCCTCAGTGATATGTTGTACAGGAGTGAAGAGGGAGTGCCCCTGTGAGGTGGGGTGCATCGCAGCAGGGGTTGGCACTGTAAGAGCGCACAGTGCAGCTTCCACATCCCTTATCCTGCTGTCACAGGGGACATGCAAGACAGGGGGCACATGAGAGATGGAACAGGCAGGTAGCAGAGGATGGCACAGACAAGTCTCAGGAAGATGGGGAAAGGCAGGACACAACCAAGGGCATGCATGGACAGAGGAAGTGTCACTGTGCTGCCCCTCTGTGTGACAGGACCACTGTGTACATGGATTGCTGAGCCTCTATGCATATCTGTGATGGCTGTGTCAATGTAGGGCTGTGTGTGATGTCTGCTGAACTGTGGTGATGCTGAGGCCTCCTCTGTCTCTCCCACCCTTTACAGCCCTGTCCCCTTGCCCTGTCCCATCATTACAACACAGCACGTACAGTGAACCTGCAGCTTCTGCGTGGTGGACCTCTCGGAGTTCTGCAGGGACTCATGATCCACAGTGCAGGTCACCTCAGCTTCGTTGTCCTCCTTAGTGACACGGAACTCCACTCGACTGCTCACAGTGAAGGTCTTTCCATTGGGGTCCTCCACCACTTCAGTGCCCTCATCTGCAGGGACAGGGGACTGTTACAGCTGATGGACCCCAGCAGAGGCATGAGGGTGACATGTGTTGAGCAGGGGACACCCTGTCCATGTCCCTTTGTTGGCAGGAGCATAGGATGCCAGTGCAGTCCAGCACCAGGCATATCTGCAGCAACACTTGCTGCCTCACCTGCCTCCATGGTGTTCCCCAGCCACCCCAGTGCCTCAGGGCAGAGCCCTACTACTTTGGCCCTTACCCTTCAGCTCCTTATTGCCCTTCTTCCACCGGAGCTGGGCAGCTGGCTTGCTGCCAGAGGATCGGCAGGTCAGCCGGGCTATCTTCTCCTCATCAATAGGCTGCTCATGGCCAAAGATTTGGGGTTTTTGGGGGATTCCTGGTAGAGAGGTAGACAAGAAATACAACAGCCCATTAGCTGTGTGTGTGCTGCCACCCAGAGATGAACATTCATGCAGAAACACGTAAATAAACATGGCAAGGATGAGTTAACAGGAATGAATAGAGGAGTAGCAGAGATGAATGGCTGTAGGGAGAACATCTTGCAGGCAGGACACCAGGAGCAGATGTGGGGGTTGCCATGGTGGCTTACCCAGCACAGTGACCAGGGCCTTTGCAGTCCTCACAGGCATGGTGAAGATAGAGCAGGTATATTCCCCCTCATCTGACAGTACCACATCACTGATGCTGATGGTCAGCTCGTTGGGTGTGGACCTCTCCAGCTGGATCCTGTTATCTCGCAGTGCTGGGGTAAAAGGGACAACAGTAGGAATGACAGGGTCAGTACCAGCCCACCCCTCTGCTAGTTCATATTTGGCTGGTGGCATCACTGTAGGTGGGGAGCAGAAGGGAACATCACCCTCTGAGGCACCACCAGCCACGGTTCATCTCTCTGCCCCACCATTGCTCCAGCCCTGAAGCCAGCTCCTCTCCCATCCCCAGCTCCTGTGCATGTACCTCGTTTCTCCCCAAAGTAGAGTGTCTGCTGGGCAGGGTTGGACCACTGCAGTGAGGAGTCATCGGGATCCTCCACCTGGCACTTGAGCACCACTGTACCACCGGCCACCACAGTCTCATCTGATGTCGTGGGCTGGCTCTCTGGACACAGACAGGAGAGGTTAGTGCCAGTGTACATGTGTGTATATTTGGGAACATCCATCCACCCCCTTGAGCATGGACATGTGTGTACATACACGTGCTTGTGGGTGCATGTCCCTCTCCAGGGATTAGGGGTTTCCTATTGCACAGGCAGCGTGCTTGGAGTGGACTCATGGCCTATGTCAGCCCAGATCTCCCTCTGCGATCCCATTCTCCAGCAGGGAACAGTCCCACTATAGCTGCAGAAGCAAGGACCAGCAGGCAGGATCTATCCTGCACCACACGCTGAGACAGCAGCTCCTGGACACTGCTGTTCCCAGGTGGTGGCTCCATGCCAGCCTGCACAGAGACATCAGCGTCAGGCCTGGCTCTGAGCACAGCCCCTGGGCCTACTGAAAGCTACAAGCAAGGTGCCACCAGGCATGAGCAGATCCAGATAGGATGAGTATGCCAGGAGGCAGCAGGAGCCTGGCATTGGCATGGGCATCAGCTGAAGGCACCTGGGGAGGCAGCAGCTCTGCTCCATCACCCTAGCAGTGCCACCAAGCCAGGGTTTGCACCCACGGTGCCTCCGTGCCAAGCACACCTCGCAATGGGTGCTCCACCTGTGGTGCACCGGATGTGGCCTGTGGGGGGCAGTCAGTGGCCTTGCTCTCTATGTCGATCTTTTCGGGAGACTTGCTCGCGCTGCTCCTGGTTTCTTCCCAGACTGTACTTCCTCAGCTAAGCCACTGTCCCTAGTTTCCTTCAGGTTCCTCAGAGGGCTCCAGACTCAAGCAGCCCAAGGGCAAAGAAGAGCAGCAACAGGATCAGATAACCCCCTGCCTGCCCCAAGGACAGCTATTTCGGGAAAGCTGACGTGCCGGGGATATGAGCTGCAGGGAGAAGGGGGACACTGGGTCCCCCAGCCGGAGGCCACACACCCTCCTCAGCCGGCAGGGACCACAAGGCCCAGGGACAAGGGGGAGGAACACGGATCCTGCTGCTGTTTCTGCTTTGCTCATGTGCTGAACACAGGTCTTCACAAAGTGTTGTTTTCTATCTCGACCCAAGTTACCCACATTTAGGCAGGGACTTGGCCTCAGGATCCCCAAGCCATGGGTGATCCTGCCTGTGTGCAGGCCCATGCAGCCGACAGCACAGTCCTGATGTCACAGGCCTGTTTTCTTGTGGTGATCAAGCATTTCTCACACATCAGCTGGCTGGAGCACCCAAGCCTTGCTCCACAGCCTGCTCATCACAACAGACTCTTCACTGACATGACTTCAGCTCACTCAAGGCCCCAGCACGGTGGGAGTTCTGCCGAGGGTCACCAGGACCACCAATGCTGGGCACAGCACAAGGTGAGCAGGAGCCTCCCCTCAACTGCAAGGGACACATCTCTGCCATGTCACATTCTGGGGCTTGGCCATAGCTCTGGGGAGATCCATCAGCTTATTTTAATTTGGTTAACAATACCTTTATGCAACTACTACTGTAATTACAGGATTAGGCTGTCACAACCAGCTGTTGTTCAAACTTAAAACGCTCCAACTCAGATGCAGTTGAAGACAGGGTTTAAAACTCACCAGAACAAACCCAATCCCTTAATTAACACAATTACCATCACAAGCCACAGTGATCTCAGTAAGGTATTGGTGTGCAGACAGATGGAACAGAGCAAGGGGTGTTTCTCCCAGGGCAGAGGACAGGTGATGCCACTTACATCCTCACACCAGGTGAGGCACCAGGCACCACACAGACCCACTAAAGCTCTGGCCTGGCCTCCTCCCTCCCCAGCTCACAGCCAGGTCAGGTCTCCAACCCCCTGCAAGGAATGCAAAGCCACATCCAGCTCTCACCCCCAGGCACACGCAGCCCCCTCAAGCAAAGTCCCTCCAGCCCCCCAGGCCACCACATGACCCAGATGCTCACTCGCCTTCACATGCTTGGAGAAACAGATGGGCATGGCTGGACTGCTGCACCAGTGCGACTTGATTTAATTAAAAACTGCTGTGGCTGTAACCTGCTGGCCCTTGACAGAATAGGGGCAGAGCTGCTGTGGGAGCTGCCATGGGGCCAGGAGAGGAGGCAGCAGCAGGATCCCAGGAGCAGCAATTCCCATCATGGGAGGCTTCAGACCCTCCCACTCCTGCTATGGGGAGCAAGGCACAACCTCGGAGTCCCCACCCATCTGCAGCATCACCACTGCCCTCACAGGGAAGACCTCTGCCAGCAGGTCAGGTGGGGGCACAAGGGGAAAAGCTGCCATGGCCAAGGACCATGGCACATTGGTGCCCCATGCACCTCATTCTCCCAAATTCAGCAGCTTTATTTGCAGCACAGCCCAGCGAATCCTCCTGGTCAGATCCTGGGGATTGCAAAAAAAGATGAAGGACAGCTTGGGCCACCCTGCTCCCACCACAACAGTCCTTTAGCAGCATCACGATGCGTGCTAGTTTGAGAAAGCAGGCACTATCACACAGGGGTCCTGGCCCTGTCTGGGGACCCCTTAGCAGCATCCCAGGGGCTTGGAGGCACAGGGAGGAAACAGAGCAAGGATGCTCTGGAAAGCTGGCTACAGTGAAAGCTTTTGGGTCTTCCTGGTATGCCAGATAAAACAGCTCCTGCAAGCCCAGGGACAGGTGCTGGACACTCAGGGAAGCATCCGTCCTCATTATGCCAGCAAATCCTGCCAGCACAGAGCCACTGCCACCTGACAGCCTGGGCTGGCACAGTCCCCTCACCCTCCCTCCAGACGCTGTGCAATGGACAAAGCAGCCTCTGGGGCTGCCACGGGCTGAGGGGCTGTGCAGCCCAAGCCCCGGCACAATGGCAGGGCCTGGCACAAGGCCACACTGGAGAACGATGTCTGCTCCCACACCTGGGCAAAGAAGGAAAGTGCACACAGCTCTGGGGGTGCCGGCATTGCTCTGCACACAGCATTTGAATCCAACCTTCCCTGCACCGTACTGAGCCTGGTGAAGCATCAACACCTCCCAGAGGCCACCCAAGCCTCACTGGCCACTCCAGGCACCTCTGATCATCCTGTATTAGGGCAAAAAGTTATGCTGCAGAGGGCAAGCCAGTAGTGAGGTCTCCTGGCAGGCAGGACCCAGCTCTCCCTCCACAGGAGCCTCCTGGAGGAGGCCAGACCCACTGCAGGCTGCGACACCAAAGGCTCAGTTACCTCCTCAGACCCAGGGACAGGCAGAGCAACCTCTGACACCGCACAAAACACCACAAGAAAGACTGTGACAGGGCCTTGTTTTTGGCCAAGAGCTCCTGCCTGTATTTGCTTTGGATTCCAGTAGGCACAAAGAAATTAGAGAAGCACTGCACTCTAGAAAAATCAGTATTTCATAAATTAACCTTGTGCACTTTTGCAGCAGGGCTGCATTCGTACTTACAAGGGGAGTAACAATGCACCCATCTACCTCAACCCCCTGAGTCCAGCAGCAGGACCTGTTGGCACACATGGCCTCTTCCAGCACAGACTCTGTCCCCAAAGGTCTGCAGCTCTGCTGCTTCCAGTCCAGGGATGCTCCAATCATGCACATGAATCCTTTGCAGCACCACATCTCTGGGGACTGTTGAGACAAAACACCACGGTATGCCTTCTGCCTTCCAGGAGCTTTCCACTGGAGCATGCTCAGGGAAGCAGCAAGCAATGCCTGGTAGAACTGCAGTCCAGAAGCCTTCAGGGTGCACCTGGAGGGCACCCTGCTGCCCACACGGATCTTAGCAGGGCAGAGCATTTGCCAAGGCCAGCCAAAAGCTGGAGGCACTTCCAACGGCAGCCGTGGTAGAGTCAGGCAGGAGCTGGAGCTGCCAGCAGCATCTCTCAGCCTCTGCCTGACGTATCCACCCCATGCCCATCTAAGCCTGCCTCCAGGTTGTGAAAAGATTTCTGTTACAGCAAAAGCATTCCCAGAGGAAAACATCCACCACTCAAATCCCTCCAGTCTGCAGCCCAAAAAATAACACTTGTCATTTTCCTCATTTTTTCCTATTTAGTCTCATTTCTTCATCATAAAGATCCAATTTATCTCTGTTGACACAGAGATTTTCTAAGGCAAGTTATCTCCTCTCTGAAGACTGTATTTTAATAATTCATTCAGCAGCCATGAACTCCAAAGCTCCATTTCCAGCCGCAGGCATCCTCCCCGTATGGTGACTAGAGCTGCCTGGCCAAGGTGGCAGTTTTGAATCTGGTGGATTGCAAACGCGGCCAAGCGGGCTCAGACATCTGCTGTGCAAGCTTGCTTACAAGCTGATTAAAGTGGCATGTGAATCCACAGTCTGGGATACCCAGAGCCCAACTTCCAGGCTCCTCACCAGCAGCTGATTTGCTCCAGATGTTGTTAGAGGGAGAAACCTGCTCTTGTTTCAGTGCATCTGCTCTATGCCACCCCACATTCCTCTTCCCTGTATGCCTGCCCAGGTAAGCCAGCCTCACCAGCACACTCCAGCCAGAGAATACATCCTTCTGCGAGCCACAGGGCAAAGGGCCCTCCTACAACACTTCCAGGGCCAGCTCCTTTTCCAGTCCTACGGCATTTAAGCAGTCCCATGGCTGCACAGCTTTACACCAAGGCCTGTCATGACAAGTCAGCTAGGAAGATGGGATGGCTCTGCGCCATACAAGCAAGAGCCAAGCAGAGCAGGACACGGGCAGCAGGAGGTGAAGGGAGCAGATGGAGGGCCAGGCTGCAGCAGGCTCAGATAAAAAAGGGGTGGTGGGAGGGATGCAGAAAGCCAGGCTGATCTAGGGAAAAACTAGAAGCAGAGACATGCCTGTGCACCGTCACCCAGTTGCTGTCCCGGCAAGTAGAGGTGGCCACTCTCAGGCTGGATAGACTATTCTGCCCACCACAGCAAGGCCACAGGGGCTGTGGCATCAAGGCATTTTGGGAAGCCTTCCTCACTCCTACAGGGACAAATCCATCCAGGACCTCCATTTGCACCCTCTGATGCCAAAACCTCTCTGGTCCCTCTGCCAGCTCCCACCCTTGTGCCATACCTGCAGCCCTTAGCAGCCAGTTTCTGATCCAACCTTCCCACAAAGCAAGGGATTTAGTGTCAGTGCAAAGGACTGTCACATTAACACAAATGCTCACTAGAAGCAGAAAACACAACCCCTAAGAGTCTGCTTTGAACACTAGCTCTCTTCAACAGGGATGCTGTGACATGCCACTCTTTAACAGTTGACTCTGAAACAGACAGCCCTGTGCTTTGGCAGCTTGTGATGTGGGGTGTAAGGTGATAAGGGGGACCTCCTGTCCAAGTTCCCAATGTAACAGGACCTCAGTCCTTGCAAGCAAAGCAGTCAGCTCAGTGCTGGGGCATCATGCCTTCAAGTCCAGTCCCCATGAAAAAGTCTGACTCCTCACCCTAAACACCAAGTGATTTCTCTGAAAGCAGACATGTACATGAGCATTCTCTGGGAAAGGGCAAAGCAAAAGGACCCATCTTCTCATCACAGCCTGCTCTGAACCCTGAGCCTTTGCTGGGTTTCTCCCAAGACTACACTAGAGACTTTGGTCACAGCCTCCAGAACCCCACTGATGCTCCACAGCAGCCCCAAGCCCTCTGCAGGCAAGGGCTGCAATATCCTGGTCCAAGGGGCACTGACACTCAGCCCCTGAGCATCACTGGCCAATTGCAGAGCTGCATCATAATCCCAGAGTGTTGGAATGTGGTCACCTCCCTGATGGGCCCTGCCTGAGGTAGAGTGGAAGCTGACAGCTGCCTGTGACACCTGACCAGGGTTCAGCGACTGAAACATGGCCAGCAATTAGCATTCAATCAGCAGCCAAGAGCAGCAGTTGGAAAGGGAGGCTGGTTGCAAGTACTGCCAAGCTCACCAATCAGAGTGTCCTCCTCCTTCAGCTCTGGCTCTGCCGACAGAGCCACTCCTGTGCACCTTCAAGCACATCCTCACCTTCCTCTGCCATGCACACCAGAGCTAAGCTGGGAAACAGTCTCTCCTCCAGGACCAGCAGGACTCCACTTTCAGCCCTAACTCTGAAACAGACAGCCCTGTGCTTTGGCAGCTTGTGATGTGGGGTGTAAGGTGATAAGGGGGACCTCCTGTCCAAGTTCCCAATGTAACAGGACCTCAGTCCTTGCAAGCAAAGCAGTCAGCTCAGTGCTGGGGCATCATGCCTTCAAGTCCAGTCCCCATGAAAAAGTCTGACTCCTCACCCTAAACACCAAGTGATTTCTCTGAAAGCAGACATGTACATGAGCATTCTCTGGGAAAGGGCAAAGCAAAAGGACCCATCTTCTCATCACAGCCTGCTCTGAACCCTGAGCCTTTGCTGGGTTTCTCCCAAGACTACACTAGAGACTTTGGTCACAGCCTCCAGAACCCCACTGATGCTCCACAGCAGCCCCAAGCCCTCTGCAGGCAAGGGCTGCAATATCCTGGTCCAAGGGGCACTGACACTCAGCCCCTGAGCATCACTGGCCAATTGCAGAGCTGCATCATAATCCCAGAGTGTTGGAATGTGGTCACCTCCCTGATGGGCCCTGCCTGAGGTAGAGTGGAAGCTGACAGCTGCCTGTGACACCTGACCAGGGTTCAGCGACTGAAACATGGCCAGCAATTAGCATTCAATCAGCAGCCAAGAGCAGCAGTTGGAAAGGGAGGCTGGTTGCAAGTACTGCCAAGCTCACCAATCAGAGTGTCCTCCTCCTTCAGCTCTGGCTCTGCCGACAGAGCCACTCCTGTGCACCTTCAAGCACATCCTCACCTTCCTCTGCCATGCACACCAGAGCTAAGCTGGGAAACAGTCTCTCCTCCAGGACCAGCAGGACTCCACTTTCAGCCCTACCAACACACAGCCTGATCCCCCCAGACATTGACTGCTCTTCCAGTTGCCGAGGCCCGACAAGCCCCCCAGGAGAGCTGGGCTGGGAGCTGGCTGCTCAGGGGACAAGGCAGCTGAGGAAAAGCTGCAACAGTGGCAGCAGCTCCTGCCTGCAGCTTTGGCAGCTGCACAAACAGGCCGCTGCTGGCAGCTCTGCTCAGTTGTGTTTGCACATTCACACTGGTCTGGTGGCCAATTAGCTCAGCAATAAGCAGCAGCATTGTTGGGAAATCCTGGCGCCAGTCATGGCAATCACCTCCTTCCCAGGCCACCGGCAATCCCGTGGCTGCAAGGATCTGTTGCCACCCTGACACGCAAGTTGCCAGCCGAAGCCAAGAGCTGCAGCCTGCCCTGGGAGATCCGAGACCCCAGCTCACCATATGCCATACATGCTTCCTATGCATAGCCAAGTTCCTAGAGGAGGCAGGACAGACATAAGAGGGAAAAGCCCCATTCTGGGCCACCACAAATCATCCAAGCACTGTGGCAGCCATCCCCAGTGTCACAACTTTCTGGGGACCCTCCAAAAGGAAACTAATTCCCTTGCAAACAATCAGCAAGCTCATCCTCTCACTTCAGGACTCCCTCCTGTGCAGGCTAAGGGCAAGCAGAGCCAGGCAGGCTGACCCCCTCCCAGAGCCCTCCTCCAGTTTGACAGCAAACAGCTGATAACTACTTTTTTGAGCATGTTTTTTAGCTCCTACCCTAAGGCCAATCTCCAACACGACTGTTGCCAAGGGAACGAGCTCCTTGCTTTGACAGTTCTGTTTTAAGGATCTCCCTCCTGCCCAGCGAGGTGTCTCAGAAATGGTTGCTTTGGGTGCCCTGGTACATTCCTTGTTGCTTTGCAGGCTTCTGAACACTTGCAGCAGAGCACTGTCCAAGCTAGCATGATAAATTGTCACTCTCAGCTGAGGATTAAACACACAAGATTGTGTAAGAGGATATTTATAACAGAAATAAGAAATGTGGAAACCCTGGCAGCTCTGCCCTCCTTCTAGGGGACAGCATGCCTGCTGATAGGGACCACACACCAATGCCTTCTCCTGATCTCCCAGAAAGACAGGGAGGAAGAGTAATTTCAAAAGATTAAAACACAGGCTCAATCCTGCAGGCCTTTCAGGCAACTGTGGTGGATGTTCTGTTGTGCCTAGCTGTAGCAGGGAGTTCCCACATCCCAGTGGATGCCAAGGGGGAATGGAACACTCTCAGCTGTGGCCCACCAAGTCATCTCTATGGTTGCATGGTCTGTCCCTTTTGAACATGGAAGTTCCCAGCATCACAGGGAGAAAAAAAACCCAGGCAGAACCCCAACCTGGTGAGATGTGGAAAGGCAAAAGAAAGTCCCCCCCAAAAGTACCATGATGACAACACATTACTGCATTCATCTGCTTGGGGTGAATATGTTTAAAGACAAGCTGAGAGCAGGGCCCTGAAGCACGCAGCCAAGGCAGGAGCACCCTCAGCAGCACACTGCACCACTGGGCCTGGCTCCCTACAGCTTCCACGCCACATCAGACTGGGAGGAGAGCAGAGAACAAGCCTAATGGTAGCAGAAAGGAGCACAAGGCGCTTCTGGCCTAGGCACAGTGTTGGCACAGATATCACTGAACACATCCCACATCTGGAAAACATGTCTCCAGGTACATGGGGCAACAGAATCTCCAAGTTGTGTCTTCTGGCACAGCCAGCCCTGTGCTCATCTCCAGAATTAGAAAGTGAACCCAGCTCCTGTGTAGCATCTGCAGAGCAGGAGGCCTAAGGAGGCCTGCAGCTCTCAGTGCCCCTGGCCAACCAGAACAGAAGTGTCAGAACTCACCTTCCCTAGAAATGATTGCCTGAAAGCAGTGGTCTGGAAAAGCTAATGCTCCAGATCAGGACTGCCAGTAAATACACCATTTGAAGCACTGTGAGGTGAAGAACAACATTGGTGGATGGAGTATTGCCTGAAGCATCACCTGAGGAAGGGGCAGGTCTCCTAGAGCAGGACTCTGCAGCAACAAGGGGAAGCTTGCAGCTCTGCTGTTCCACAGCCACAGGCAAACTCAAGGGTAACCTGGAAAGACATTGCCATCTGCCTCTGTAGCAAGCACTGCTGCCCTCCAGCAGATTCCTGTGACACTGGGGAGCCTCTGCAATCCCCGAGTGGCAAGAGCTGCAGTGCCCAACACCTGTCCACACACACACCAGTCCCTGTGCCCTCAGCCTGCATTACATTGGAGGCAGAGCATGACACCAGGCAGGTGACTAGAATGGTAAAGCACATTCTTGCCCAGCCCTCATTGCCTCCCGACTTCTCCCCCTCCTTTTTGGTAGCCTTGTCTGGGTGCCTTTTGGCACCAGGGCTGCACAAACATAGCACAGGGCATCACTGTGTCTGACTCCTGCCTGTCTCCACTCCTTTCCCCCAGCCAGCACAGGCCACCCCCCCACTCCCTCCTCCCCTGCACAGCTACAAAAGTAGCAGAGGGGCTGAGACAACCCTGGGTGAAAGCAGGAGCTCCTTTGGAGCAGGATGAAGAGCCTCATCGTCCACCTGTCCTAAGAGGCAGAGCATCACTGGCACCTCACCATCACTGCATGATGAAGATTTTACTGCTTCATCCCTTCATGGCTGCAGGTGCCTAGCCAAGAGCAGAGCAGAGAGAACTGGACCAGATGGTTCAAGCTGAGCTGACCCAGTAATTCAGAGGATCAGATATATCTGACTACGTGGGTGTCACAGTGCTGACATCACCTTCTAGGTCTCATGGAGTCACTGAAGAGCCAAGCAACGAGGAGGCTGTGCAGACATAGGCATCAGATAACCTACACAGCCCAGCCATTGCCTGGGCTGTAGAAGGAGTTGAGAGCAGTTCAGATGGAGACAAGGCTGGGCATTGGAGAACCACACCAAATGCTGGCACAGGGAGCAGAGCACTTCCCAGAAGGTATCTGCACAAGCAGACCACACTCTGCAGCAGCTCTAACACAGAACAAATGTGTGGAACCCAGGAGAACAAGCCCAGCACCATGCAAGCAGAGCCCACAAAACTCTAACATCACCAGCAAAGGCACCCTGGACACACGTTCAATCTTGCACCACCTCCGTGCTCATGCTGTGCCTCTCCTGCAAGAACCTGAATGGTCATGCAACACCTTGAATTGGTGTTAAAACTAGGTTAAAACCAACCTAGTGAAAACAAACAAGAATGTTAGCTCTAACACAGATTCCTCCATCTGGCTAAATGCCTGGCTGTGCCAGCATCAGGGTGACTACCCAGATGTAGCCGCCTCCAGTTACTCTAGCAATCCCAACACTCCTGGTGAGGCAAAAACGTCAGGCAGAGGGAGAAGAGGAAGTGTCTAGCACACAGAAGACCTCACAAGCCGGGAATCCTGGGCAAGCAGGGAGCTTCCCTCCATCTTCTTCCAGAGAAGGAAATGTACCCACACTTGGGAGATGCTCACCTCATCCTCCAGTAGCAACACCTCAGTCTGTTGGCAATTTGTCCTCTGGCCAGCAGACCAAGCCACCACACTCCCAGCAAACACCCCGGCCTCAGCATCCCAGACCATGCCAAAACCTGAGGCATTACTGGGATAGCAGCAAAATTCCTGTCCCACAGCAGCAGTGCCAGCACATCCCCTCATCGGCTGAGCATGCAGCAGAGTAGCTCTATAGCACTTGATCCCATGTATTGTCTTAAAATCCAGCATTGCCTGTTGAGCCTAACATGTCGTGCCAGACAGCTGAGTTGCGGCTTTCATGCTCCCTGTCCAGCTTGCTCACCCAGCTGCTCAAAGAAGGATGCTCTTCTCTGGCTAAAACACTGATCCCTGCTGCATCACCACTGCAAGAACTGCTCACTTCCCCCAGGCAGCTGATCAGTCATCCAAAAATCAGGCCATCCAGGTATCAAGTGATGCAGATAGGTCGTACCCCCTCTTCTCATGCCTGCATGCCACCGCCTCATCAGGGATGTCACTATTTCCTCTACTCCAGTGCCAAGGGTTTGTGTTGGCACAGAAAGAGACCCATAGCATATGGTGAGCCCTAATGACATGTAAGAACAGGGCATTTGAAGACATTAGTCAAGTAAAGGCACTGCTGTGAGCAGCAAAGGATTACATTAGCTTCAGAGAACTACCAGGCTTCCACTATCCCACTCTCCCTTCCCAGGGTCTCCCTGCTCTGGACATGAGGCAATAGGCTGAAGGTCATACACAGCTTCCCCCAGTCTGGCTCAGAACCAGTGCTGACATCTCCCCTTCCTCATCTCCTCATCCTCAGCTTCTCCTGAGGAAGCAGGACTACAGGACCTGCCAGCCATCATATGCTCTAGGGCTAGAGATGGTAAGAGCCCTAGTGAAGTCCAAACCACTCTCTCAGCGCTATGCTCTTACCACTAGACACTGTTCCCACACAGACAGGGCAGATGGCTTCTTACAGGAAGGACACTAGCTGAAATCACAGGGCATCTCCCCAAGACAGAGAAAGCTCCTCCTGCATGGTCTGGCTGGACAGACATGCCCAACAGCTTCAGAAAGATGAAGTCACCTTCTAGGAAGGGGATAGTCTCATGAACCTGCCTCTCTGCAAATGCCAGGCAGGGAGCTCATCTTGCCTGGCTTCACACATCTCAAGATGGTCTCCATGCTCTCAGCCAATGGGAAGGCATAGGCACAAGTCACCTAACCAACCTCAGCATCTCCAGGAGAAGACAGGGCAGCCCTGGTCCCACTACTGTAGTATCCATACATGTTCATGTAAACCCAGCTCTAAGACCCTCAACTTTGAGGCCTCTCTCAGCAAGAGAAAAACACGAGTGGAGCTGCTCTGGTACAATGAGAGGCAAACTTGATGCAAGACCTGTGCTCAGCTCCCTGCTGTGCCTCTGGAGCTGCCCAGCTGCCCCCCTTGCTGCCACAGGTGCTCCTTGTGCTGTATATCAAGGATTGCTCAGAGCCAGCAATGCTAGTGCCACAGCAGGATGAGGTTGCTACCAAGCACAGCGAAAAACAGCTCCAAGAAGTGTGGTTCTGGCATGTTGTGACTTCCCATGGGACAATAGTAGGGCACTGTTCAAACAAAAGGGTTACACAACTCTGGAGTAGAATAACTCTGTGTGGGGAATAATCCTCACAGCAAGGACAACCACGCACCCAGCCCAAACACTCAGAAATCTGCTGACAGCAGCACAATACCAGCCAAGTGCACAAATATGGCCCTGGTGTGAAGCACCAACATTTCCATCGCCCAGGCAGCTTCAACTGACTCTGCCAGCCCTGCTATGGTCATAGCTTTGAAATCCAGAGTGTTGGAGGAACAATTCTTCAGGGAGAGGAGACAGCTACTCTATTGCTGCCTTGGGAAGGGTGCTGCAGAGGGGCTTTCCTAGCCCCAGAGCCACACTGGGAGCTGATGGCTGAGGGGCACGAGGGTAAGGCACTGACTGCAAAGATATGCCAGCAGCTTCTTTTCAAGCTTCTTCCTGCCATCCATCTCCCCTACTCCCAAAGGCATTCTAGGGATCCATTTATCTCGGTGCATTGGACAACAGAGAGCCTGGCAGCTCATGGCCATGACTGGGCCACAGCAGCAGGCCAGCCCTGGAAAAAAAAAATCTTGCAGTGTCATCATCCAGGCTGCATCCTGCCCTAGGACTACACAGAACTTGAGGCCACAGCCACCCCTCCTCATGTGAGCACTTGCTGGGCTGCTCAGCCATCCCCTCCTGCCTGCCTCCAACCCCCATGCTGAGCATCGTCACGCACAGGGTGCCAGGACATCCCCGTGCTGTGGGACTGAGGATCACCCACACCCAAATTACTCTTTTGGGTTCCTGTGGGAGGACTGTGGCTGTAACCAGAATAAATCCTGGGCTTCATGGATGGGAATGCAACCACAGCAGCCCCCAGAGCAGCTCTGCCTGCGACACTGACCTCCTCCAGCAAAAGGACAGTCCATGGGGGAGGCAGGTGGGCAGCTTGCTCTTGGCTCCAGCACAGGCAACCCAAGCCACAGGCAGGAGACTGCCAGGTTCAGACCTCTTACCCTCTGTGCCATGCTCCCTCCACAAGCCTTGGGACTCTTGATCATGCCAGAATTGCCCCCTCACTCCCCATGCACCACAGGCAGGGACTCTGACCGTGACTGGGCTGTCTGCTACTGTCAGCCTGCCTAACACCACCCCCCCAGACACAACAGGCAGACCAGGAGCATCTCTCTATGACTTGCTCCCCATGCAAACACACAACAGCTATTTTATCATGACCAGCAGCTCTTGACACAACAAACACAGCCCCTAGCAGCCCAACAGGAATTACAGGGCCTATCTGGCAAGCTCCAGCAATCCAGCAAGGACTCTGCAGTTGAATGGTTATGGAAAACAAGGTGCTGCCACAAACAAAACCTCACCAAAAATTAATTTGCTTTGCAACATTTCACTACCAGCCGCCTCAGCCGTGGCAGCCTACGGCCGGTAAACACCCTTTGTCTCAAGGGCTGATGCTCCAGCTCAGCCCTGCGCCTCTCACATACCGACACCGAGAACCAAACAGATGCTGCGATGCCACCAGACATCCCGAAGGCATCCTGGCGGGTGGGGCAGCGGCTGCCCTTCCCCAAACCCACTGCCTCAGGGAGAA
>NW_009953198.1:65449-70331 GCF_000747805.2 Chaetura pelagica | reverse complement strand
TCCCGCACGTGGCTCCATTCCCAGTCCGGTCGCGGGGCGCCTCCCTTGGACCCGAGAGGGGTCGGCCCAGAGCGTCGGCCCCGGGCCTTGGTGGGATCGGGGACTCTCTCAGGACCCGGCCCCTGTGCCCGTCGGAGCCCACCTCGTCCTGCCTGCCCTGCGGGGCAGTGCGCCGGCGTGGCTCTGTCCCGCACGCGTGGAGCACAGACACCCAGAGCGTGTCCTCAGGGCGTATGCCAGGCCGGTGACTCTCCAGGTGGGTCTGGGGTCTGTGCTCTGGGAAGTGGGTCGCAGAGCCTAGGCTGAGCCACGGGCAGGTCGCGCTGGCCGGGGGATGGAGGCAGCGGGAGGTATCGCTGTTAGCTGGGGTAGCTGCCCCTGCTCTGTCTGGGATCGCTGGCCCCTGTGCCACCGGCTCTGCATAGGTCCGTTTGCAAAGCGACTCCCATGGCTGTTGAGGCTGAAGGCCTGCCCTGCTTTTGCCTCGCTCCTGCGGCCAGCCTGTTGAGTGTGGCTGAGCAGACAGCTTGATCAATGCAAGTTTTCTCAGTGCTTCCTGGGGTCAGAACTACAGCTGAAGGGCTCTAGTGTGTGTGACCTGTGCTCATCAGTGTGTCTCAGCCTGTCTCTGGTCCTCAGGGTTGAAGACTTCTCTGTCTCTGCAGCAGCACACGTACTGCTCAGTCTCACAACCAGTCCTTGCTCAGACTTGCAGCTGAATCAGTTTTGCGGTGAAGCCTGCATTTGTTCTAGTCCTTGGCTGCCAGTCCCTAAAAGTCAGTGTCCAGCCCGTGCTATGCCGTGGCATCTCCCAGGCAACTTCTTTATCCACTGTTACCCATCCATGTTCTCATCCATTAGATGATAACACCCAAGTGCTCAGTTATGCCAACCTGAACACTTCTATACTCCCTCCTGCAGTCCTAGAGAAGAAGTTAATCCCTTTTACTTTAGCAGGTCTGAAACAAACATGGACATTCTTTTTACACCTCAGCGTAAACTCCTCCTCACGTGCTTTTATGTTGAGCTTTTCTGCACCCTGATGCTCTCCTGCACAAATGCTGTGCAAGAAGGATGTCTCTGTTAGTCATAATCTGCGTGGGAAGGGGCTGTGGGAGGAACAGCTTTCTGGTGGTCAGATCATATTGCTGTTTTGCCTCACTTTTCATCATGCGTCTGGATGTGGCCCTAAAGGTGATGTTTGTATTATGGCCTTGTCCAACTGACCTTAGAGGAGCTGCTCGTGATCCCAGCTGTGACTTTAGGCGCAGATTTGGGGACAGTGTGGGCTAACTGAGGCGACAGGAGGCCCAGGTCTTTAGCTGGAGAAGGGACTGCCTTTGGAAAATGGCTCTGGCAAGGTGGGGGATGTGAGAGCAGCTCACTCAAGGTCTTCCCCCAGGAACAGAGTGAATACAAGCACAGCTCCTTTCTCAGACACAAGCGTGGCCTCATGCATGAGGGAGGCTCCAGTGGGAGAATGAGAGGAAGCTGGAGAGGGTCTTGTGGGATGATTTGTGGAAGGGAACCATGCTGGATTGGACCCTGGGAGGGTGTGGGTGGCCCTTGGCACTGCATGTGGCAGCTGGGGAGCAGTTTCCTCTGGAGAGGAGGGTCTTGGGTGACACTGGGTCTCTTAGGGCCTTTTGTGTTCGACCAGCCTCTCCTCAGAAATCTTGGCTGGAGGAGGATGTGCTGGAGCGTTGTGTCCCTTGGGCTGTACTGAGGCTGGCAGGGCATGCTGCCTGCCTGTCACAGCTCTGGCTACAGAGCTACTGGCAGGGCTTTGTCACAGGAGAAAGCTAATTGCAGTGCATAGAGCCATTCGCCTCCTGCACCCCAGCCTGCTCCCCGTAGCCTGTCCTCTCTCCCTGCCCAGGCTTTGTAGCTCCATGCGGTGCTTTTAACCCTTTCTCTATCTTCTGCAAGACAAGTGCATTGTAGAGAGCCTGGCTGCCAGCAGACAGCTGTCCCCTGCCTGGGTGGGCACAGCACCTGTGCTCTCCATCATGCAGGCAGCTCCTGAGAGGTGATGGCTGGTGGAAGGCAGGGCGGCTAGAGGCAGAGGAAGAGGAGGTGTTCAGTATGCAGCAGGTGTTGAGGCAACACTCGCCACAACAAATCCCTGTGATTCAGCCCCAGAGCATCTGCCACCACCAGGGACCGAACATTAACAAATGGCAACGGCTGAGGGGGCTGATGTCACGCAGCCGCCTCTGCTGAAGCATCCTGGAGCTCCCTTGCATGGGTTGACTCTGCTGTGCCTGGGAAGGATGGTGTTCCACAGCTCAGCTTTGCTTGAGTGACCCCAGAAGTCCCTGTCAGCCTAAATCTTTCTGGTTTTCTGTTGCTGATAACAATGGAAGGCTGCAAAGGTGGGTGTTACATTCAAAGCAGTGTTGGCCTCCAGGTCTCCTTGCTCTGTGGGAGCATGTGCCTCTCTTGAACTGGGCTGTTTGAGTCCTCCAGACCATGCCACATGTGGCAGCAGTGGTCTGCTAGCATCCTTCTGCAAAGTGTAAAGGACTAGCAAAGGTATGGGCATACAGGCTGCAGCACTGTTTTTTTCAGCTATGCCACGTAAGTGTAACACCCTTGGGTAGAGGCAACTAGATCTCACCTCCCACTGCCATCAGTTTAAGAGCTGCCAGCCCTGATAATCTGTGAAAACCTTCCATCCCTGTGTCCTGGCTGCAGCTAATATTAATGCTACAGAGGAAGAATAAACCACCCCACTGTTAACTTTCCACCCAGGGCCAACTGGAATGTAGAGCTAAAACACTTTCCAAAATACCTTAGCAATGCCTGTTATAATTTCTCCTCCCCACCCCAGATCTAAAAATTCTTGGCCACTCTCTTATCACACCTCTGGAGAGGATTTTCCCCTCTGATTGCCTGAATTTGGCCTTTTCTCTTGTCTTTATGCCTGTCTTCTGACTTTTAGGATCAGACCAGAAGCTTGACCAGAAGGTCTTGCCTTTCCTTTGTAGTCCCACCAATGGATACTCTTTCTGGAAGTGCTGTTGGAGAATGGAGCCTTCTAAATCAACAAATGGGCTGAATGATATATTTCCCTTTAAACAATCATGTTTCATAGCCCATGATTACTGTTGCCCCAGCCATGGATAGTATGTCCCTGGAGTCTCTGCAAAGACAAAAATCTCCAGGGAAGGTGTGGAAGATGGAAGGAAAAGAGTCATTTAGCATCTCTGTGATATGCTCATCTACCATAATGACTTCCTTTAACCTCTGACAGTCTGACAGCCCCGTGTTTTCCTGATGGCTTTCTGACATGCTCAGCCCTGTTGTTTGTTTTTATTCCTCTACTGATTTGCTCTTCAAAAGCCCTTAATTAGCTTCACACTGATTTTTAGTATTTGCTTCCGTTTAGTGTCACTTGCTGCTGTTTGGTCCTGGCTTCCCCATGCAATGCTGAACTGAACAGCATTGGGGCTGCTATTATGCAGCATCTCAGCTACTACTGCTTTTAAAATTTGCTCCTGTGTGCCACTTAGAACTAAGTAAAAAATGGCCTCCCCACTTCTTTCTGCTCCTCTCCTTGCTCCAACTAAGCAATTGCACAGAGCAGTGTGTTGAACGTGGAGATACCCTGCCTCTGAACTATGTCCCACTGTGCTGAATGTTTGTATGTGGGTGATTCAAGTCCCTTACTTCCATCCACTGTTCATCACACCTTTGCTGGAGTCTCATGCCGTTTTGATCTTTTTCATCAAAGAAGTGAGCCTGCTACTTATCTGCAGCTGTTTTGGCAGGGAGAAAGTGTCTTGCAGGGATATGATTGCATCTGAGTGTTTGACTGCTTCTCTTTGCAGCTTGCTTAAGCTGTCCTGCAGAGCTTGCAGCCAGATGTTTTGGTCTTTCTTTGACTTCTGTAATTCATTTTATATCAAGATCAAGGTCCAGGCAATTCACCTACGTTTGCATACTGCCTGGATATTTGTAATGCTTGTTCCAGACCAGTGCAGGCTTTTGCTGAACTCGTTAAGCTGCAACCAAGCTGATTTTACAGAAATATTCTATACATACATATCTTCTCCTTGATCTGCTTCTGTTAATGTTTTGGTAGTTATGCCTGAGTCATGTTGCTGTGAATCAGATCACAGCTCTGATGTGTGTCAGGAGCCAGAACCTGATGGCCATGCTTGGGGATTCCTCCCAGGGCTTGGGTTTCGTACTTTTAGGGGCTATCTCATCTGAACCAATTTTAATCAAGGCAGGATTTATCCCTGGCTGAATGCATTGAGCCTAGAGCACCAGAGAAGGCAACAAGCACCCAACATTTCCTTTATCCAACAAATTTGCAGATTTTCCAGCACTGTCTTTTGTTTCTGTAACGTTTAGACCTCACACTTCATTCGAAGTGCGAAGCTGTAGAATGACCCGTATTGCGGTCTGGCTACCTTGAACCATTTTTACCAAAAGCATACCAGGAAAAAGAAATGTCCCTCATACGCTGTGCACATGACAACAGCTGGAGGGTAGGGCTGGTGATTTGCTAAGCTGGAACTAAGCAGATGCTTTATTAAGGCTGAATATAGTATTAGCTGTTGAGGAACAAATGATGGATAGTGCTGTTCTGAGACACAGTGACCAGAGAAGACTTGGAGGTCAGTAGAGTATCAGATAACCTTTATCTACTTTAACTGTTGAATTTCTAAGAGCATTAAGGGCTTACTTTGCCATGGCACTGAAGTGTCTTAGCAAAAAAACCCTGCTCTGTTAACAGGCCTTCCAGTCTGGAGGAACAGTGACTGGAGCAGGATGGAAGTGGCTGGAAGCTGGCAGAGAACAGCTGGGATTTAGAATAAAGTCCTGACCATTGGAGTGACTTTCCGAGGCAGATTAACCCACTCAGGTAATT
>NW_009953198.1:63051-65380 GCF_000747805.2 Chaetura pelagica | reverse complement strand
GGGTGATGGCGAAAATCCAAATGGCCATTTCTAATCTACTCTGTGCGGGCTCAGTGACATTTATTAGTTCCTGGCTTGCAGCACAGCTCTGAGCTGACTCCAAATCCTGGCTGGCAATTTTCTCTTTGTGGGTTGTACAGACTGTTTTTCCAAGCACTGGTGGGGCAGGTACAGCAGAGCTTAAGAGTACTCTCTGAGATCCTCCTGTAGCCTCCATTGCAGTTTGAACAGTGGGTTTGCAGAGCTTCAATATAGAAAGTGTTGCAAATAGTGCAGGAATTTATTCTGGAGAATTTTATTTTTTTGCAAAGGAATGAAATTTGCCCCAATTAACGATGTATTGAGTATAAATGCACATAATGTCAAAACAATGAATTTAAATAGCTACAAACAAAACAATACAAAATGCCAGTCAAAAAGAAAATGTTATTTGAAAAGCTGGCATAAAAATTAACAGAAAAATACAGATGCAACAGAACTTTCTCCTTTGTAACTCTCAAACTTCATAGCAGAATTCAAAAGCTCGGTTTTAAGAAACCATCTCCAGAAACTCTGCTGTTGCTGGGAACTAGTTAGTCAACTGAGCATGTAGCAAGTTAAATAAACTTTTGGTTAAAATGGTTTAATCTGTGAAACGTTGACATTTTATAGACCAAACTTTGTAGTCCTCTGCTGCTGAAAATGAGTTTTTTGTTACTATGGGAAAATGCCTTGAACAACTAGGCAAAATTGGAGGCTGGAGAAGCTGCTTCTGTTTTGGGGGAGAAAGTGCATTTTTGACACCATAAATGGCAATCTGTGAAGCAACTGGTGAAAGACCTTACAACGGGGAAGTAACTGTTGATTTACTCCGTAGTAATACACAGAACCTGGATCAATATATCACTATCAAGTACATGTGCTTTTTTCTTTTCCTTTTATTTATTTATTTATTTATTTATTTATTTTAATACTGACTGTAATGAACTCAAATTCAAAATTCTTGTGAGGGGAAGGAGCCAAAAAAGTTGACTGCAGTAGCAGGAATTTTAAAAAGTCTTCAAATGATGAAGAGGAAGCCAGTTAAAAAGACTTAAAGGGAACAGCTAAATGAGTAAAATCCTTGGCTCTACCATGGAGAGAGAATATTTAAAGCTGCTGTGTGAAGGTCTTGAGTCAATCGTCCTTGTTCTCTGCTGTCTTGGGAGGTGATGATTGTTAGGTCAGGGGGTACATCTGGAGCAGTGGAGGGCCAACTGGAGAGAGCAGAGTGTGCTCCGTGGCAAGGGACCAGGAGATACTGAGGGGACTGGGGAGCTGAGGTACAGCCAGGCTTTGACAGTGAAAAAAGAGCCTTTGCAGAGCTGCAGGAGGGACTCAAGTTTCTTAAAAACCAGGAAGCCACCCGAAGTTGCTGAACTGAGGATGAAGGTCAAATTCATTCTGCAGGGACACTGGTCTGGGGTTTCCCATGAGACATTTGTTCTCATTTGTATTCTGACACTATATATATTTAGAGGTTAAAAGGCCTTTTATGAGGCAAATATTCGGGAAGACATCCAGGCAGCTTTGTCCTGAGGTGTGCACATCAGGAGCAGGGAGGACACATGAAGAAAACAAAGCCATGTGCTACTGCTTGCTGCATGCCAGGAAGGTTCCTTTATTTGCTGTGCAGAGGGAGATGGGGCTGAGGGGCTCTCTCAAACCAAAGTGCTGGCAGAGAGGTTTTCGAGCAAATCCATACATAGCCCAGGCTGACCAGAGTCACCCAACGATGCCAAGGAGTGCAGCAGTGAAGCTGTTCAGCTGCTAACAGGCTTGTGCTTTAATGCCTAAAGCAGTCTTTCAGGAATGCAGGAGTGTGATGTCAAAGAGTGAAAGGAGTCCTGGATTGATTTAGGAACCAGAGTTAGTATTCAAAGAGCCTCAAATTGATAGAAACAACAAGGTAGAATAATTTTATTAGATACTTGAATGAATAGAGTATATTGGGGAAGAGTTTTATTTGGTTCTTAGAGAAGGAAGTCAAAGCTCAGAAGTGTGTCTGGGCTCTCTGAAAGTGTGAGTGAGCTGGTAGGCCAAGGTGATGTGCAGTTAGTACACTGGTACATGAGGGTTCTCATGTCTTGATCGAGTTCCCTCACCAGTCACCTGCAAGAAAACTAACTTTTCAAGGGGTGAAGAGGCAGGCTCATAGATTAATAACTGTTTACAGGAGTATTGAGCCCATTTTCACAGTGGCAGTGCGTGCCAGTGGCAATGTACAGAGGTCTGTGCTGGTATTCATGCCAATCAGTGCATTCATAGAGGGTGCCGAGAAGACTATGAATAGTGAGCTGGCAAATTTGTA
>NW_009953198.1:62397-62963 GCF_000747805.2 Chaetura pelagica | reverse complement strand
GTAGGGAAAAATCATTGAGGAGAGCCAAATGTAGGCCTGAATGCAAGAAGCTGAAGAGGGTCCCATGATACTGATGCATAAAGTGGCAGATTACACTCAATTCAAATACACGTGAAGCCAAATTCAGAGAATGTGTGCAGGGTGTCGATAGTATCTTTTGCAGGTGGCAGTGGAGCTGACTGGAGGAAGTACAGAAATTCTGGCAAGGAGACCAGAGCTGGCTTCTCTATAAAGGATGGCATAGGGGGTAGAGCCCAGCTTGGGATGGAGTAAATTGAAGGGAATGTAGCAGCCATCTGTGGCAGAGAGAGAGGAAATGTTTTGCCAATTCCCACTTTGTGAGAAGTGGGTGCATGGATGGATGGATGTGATCCATTCACATCTATTTATGAGTCCACCTTCACATGATGCTAAAGGTTGAAAGCAGAGTGTGTTCCGAATGGGATTAGATGAGTTCATGGCAAAAATCAGGGTTCAGAAAGTTCAGTCCAGGATGGAGTCTTCAGCATTTCCAGTGATGACTGAGTCAGAACAGTCTGGTGTGTCCTGTTTGTGAATAATCAGCA
>NW_009953198.1:4953-62291 GCF_000747805.2 Chaetura pelagica | reverse complement strand
AGCAGGAATTCAGTTACGCAAAATCAGTGACATGATTCAGGCACAGATGGGGCATAGTAGCAGGTGAGACTGGAGAGGACACAGAAAGGTTGCTTAGTTTGTCTGTATGGAAGGCCTGTCTGCTCACTGCTGCCAGCACAGGTGATCCCTGAAGCTGTTATCTCATTGGGATTGGTGAAAATGTTGGTTGCTCTGCCTGATTTTTTGTGTTTTGCAGATTCTCATGTCTTCTTTGCAGAGAAGATGTTTATTAGAATAGAAACTCTCTCTCCTCTCTCATCCCTCCTCTCTCCTCCTTTAAGCCCAGGTTTTGCCAAAATTCTGCACTGGCCACAGATAATGTGTGTAAAATTCAAAAGCAAGGAATTTTTTTGGGGGAAATATAGGCTGTGAAATTTGGCTTATAAATGAGCACAAACTACACCCTTAACAGTAGCCTCCTTAGACAGGCTTGGAAAGTTGCTAATCCCCATCTGCCATAGAGGTAAATGGCCTGAGGAGACTTGGACTCTTCCCATTACAGCTGGGTTTTGTGCTTCTATGTGTGATAGCACTGAAACAATTTGCCTCTCCTGTAATGAATTACTCTTGTGTACATGTCTTACCTGCTCTTTCATATGAAAAATCCCCCTTCTCCTTGACCAATCCACGTCTTTCTGGAAATGCCTGGGCTTACCTGGAACCAGACCTAGGTCCAGTGTTGTAGACTTCAGCCTGAGCGACAAGGTGCTTTTCTCATCCCCCCTATGCCAGAGACCTGCAGGGCAGGAGGCTGTGTTGGGGACATGCTTTGTTTTCAAGTGTTTTCACCATTCTCCACTCGATTGACCAGCTCCTTTGGGAGATGTCTGCTCTAGGAGACAGCCACAGCAGGTTGCACCAACCGTTCCCCTGTTTAAATCCCCTCAAACTCTGATGCATGATGCTGAATTTGAAATTGGTGTGTACAGCTCAGGAAAGAGCCCTTGCAGCCATCAGTGGTTCTTCAAAACCATCAGCTCTATGTGCAGCAGCAGCAGCCACAGCCAAAAAGCCAGCAGTATGTGGGGCATCCTCTTGGAGACAATAGGCATCATTTTGCAACGCCCTTGCACCCTATGTAGCTCTGGTCTCTGCATCTCAAGTGAGAGAGAGGTACAGAGAAACAGTTAAAGTGATCAAGGGAATGAAACAGCTGCCGTATGAGACCAGGAAACCTGAAGTTTGCAGAAGAGAAGGTGGTAAGAGGTTTGCAATGTCGCTGAGGTTTATAATATCACAGAGATGGTAAGATGAAGGCAGAGCTGTCATTCACCAAATCCCACAGTACTAGAAGTATGTGTACTTGATGAATCTAGGAGAGTAGTTTAAGGCAGATTTTAAGCTATTACACAGCAGGAAGCGAGAGTGAGGAACTTGCTACCAGAGGAGGCAGAGGAAAGACAGTAACATCAGGGTCAAAAAAGGATCAGAAAACTTCAGAGGCAACAGGTCCATCAGCAGAGACTGAAGACAGCATCCAGGGACATCTCCTCTGACATGTCTGATACAACTGTGGATGCTGGGGAAGAGCAAGGGGGGTGCCTGCAGAGTGGCTAGGCTCGTGTGCGTCTTAGAGAGCAGCTCCTTTTGCTTTTGCCAGAGACAGAGCCCTAGGCTAGGCGAACATCACTGATGCACACAGGGGAGCTCCCAAGGCTGGAGCTGTAAGAGCCACAAGGGCTGGCACAGCCGCTCAGTTTGCTTTGCTTTCAGGGCGGTGCTCACCTCAGCCAGAGGATCAGGAGGAGCATGTGTTTCTGGGAGGCTGTCGTGAGCAGCATCTCAGTTGGAGACTGAGAAAGGGGATCTCTACACCTGCTGGGGCACTGCCCTGGAAAATCACTTTTCCTTTCATACCAAATACCTTGTAAGTATTTCTGTCACAGGACGTCTCAGCCACTCTCACAGAGGAAAAGCAAGATTTGTTTGAAATACTGTGTTCTTAACAAACTATCCTGACCCCGGCATGAGGAGAAATACTGTTTTCTTGTAGGAGCAGACACAGTTGGAAAGCTAGAACCAAAATATTTATCAGTGATGAAAACTTTGGATCCTCAATTTTTAAAAGCTGATTTTAAAACTACCTTATTGGATGCTAAACTTCTGTGCAAATGTAAAATAATTTGGGAGTGCTCTGGCAGTTTTCTGTACTGCATTTCAGTACAAGCTGCTCTGTTTTGGAGGGAAAGCCTTACTCATTCAGCCCTCAGCAGCATCCTCGCTCCAGTTGTCGAGGACCTCACAGCACTGATGGGGATTTGGCCCTTATCCAGAGCTGAAATCAGCCTTGTAGGCAGCGAGTGTGCGTGCGTGTGCATTTGAGTAGGTTGTTCTCCGACTCCCACATTTGGCTTCTCTCTTTGGATAAATTCATGCTGCAAAATTTTGCTTGAATAGGTTTGCCAAGCACGTCCACGATGGTAGACCATTACCTGCAGCCTTACCCTGTGTGCACAACAAGAGCCAGCAAGAAAAAGCCTTTTCACCATGGCTCACAGTGTTTGAGATGGCACCTTCACTGTGCTCACAGCAGCTCTCTGCTGCGAGTGTAACGGCCTTGTCTGAGATTTTGCTGGAATAACCCATCATTCCTCTGTAAGTACTGCTACAGAGAGAGGCTGAAAGCAAAGAGAGAGGACACAGAGAAGAGGAAGTACATCAGGAACAGCATTTACTTTGTAGATTTTATGGCTTTTTGACGTGTCCCTGCAAGCAGGAGTCTCTGCCCTTCCCTGCCCGTCCTCCCTATCCTGTAGACTTGCTGTCCTCTAAAGTTAGCACAAGTGGTTTTGTGGTCATAAGGTGACACGGTCTGAGAAATTACTCCTATTGCAAAATTACTACTTTTTGGCACTTATTTTTCATCTGCACCAGCTCCCCACAGGGTATGTCTCCATGGTCTGTCCACCACTGTTCACAGGGCAGTGCAGGACCAGCTCTTTCATTCAGACCCCTGGCTTTTATGGCCTCAGGTGTTTGCCCAGCTCAAACACCAGTGGCTACAGCATTTGCTCACTCTCCATCTTTGTATCACCATTGTTCAGTGTGTTCTTCCTGGGAAGATGCTCTCCAAAGCACACACACAGTATGAGTCAGCCTTTACTTGGCAGTGGGAGGGTGCAGGGTCTGGGGTGGGGACTGGACCCTCTGTTGGCTCATTTTCTGATGCTGCTGAGTGCAGGAGTTTTATTCCATATTGTGGTTCCTGCAGTCTACATGGCCTGTGGCAGCAGGTCTGTTCATAGTCAATGTTGCTATTGTCACTACCTAAGCTATGGATAAGTTGCATTTTAAATTGTATTTCATATTGGCTACATTTTGAGTTGAACTGTAGATTGTATAGGAACATGGGAGAACACATGTGCCTGTGTGCTCTGCAGAAACCCAAGGTGGAAGCATGATGCAGGAACCTGCCACAGCAGGCTGCCCTCTGCATGGGAGGGAGCAAGAGGGAGAGTGTTTGATTGTCGAAGGAGAAAGGCTGCTTGGGCAGCCTTTGTTTTGGAAGTTATGTAAGGAGATTCTGAGTGCTGCTTAAGTGCTTGGCTGACTGGTTTGTCCTAACAGAAGTGCTGGCGCATTCTCCTGTTTTATGAGCTCTCAGGAGATTCCTGGGAGTTTAGGCTGTGGTGCTGAACTAGAGTGTTCAGCCAGTAGGCCTGTTCTTGACTCTAATGATGATGATGAAAAGACAGGATCCCGTTTGCACATGAATCCTTGATGTGCAAGGATGCTAGCCCAGGATTGGGAGCTCCTGGACATGGATTCTTCTGCTTGAGATCAGACGTTCCTGCGATAAATCAGGTGGGCAGAGTCCTTGGGAGGTCATCTGGTCCATAGCTATCGCTAGATGTGTCAGGGTATGTTAATCAAAGGTTGTGCTTTTATTCAATACCTGTCTCTGAAGCTTCTGAGGCTTTGGACAAGAGCCCCTCCTCCCTGAAGGATAACCAGTAACTGCTTTTCTTTCCCAGACTGTCATCCCTGCACTGTCCAAAATCTAGCTATTACTGCTGAACACATCAAGGACAAAGGCAGAGTTATGAATCCACTCTAGCACAGAGATAAGACTCAGTATAATTAGAAACTTTTTATGTGGAGAAATGAATCAAAGCTTCTTCTACTCCTGGGACGTTTTAACTCTTCACAGCTTCTATTATTAGTTGTAGAACCATTTTTTTCTCAGTTTCAGGCTAGGAAAACCTGCAATAAGAAGGAAGTACATGCTGAACTGACCTTGCTGAACAGCTTGGACCTGTGGACAAATGAGTGACGTGGAGCATGACACACATCTAGAGACATCTGTGGGTTGTCTTATGGAGCACTGGAAAGCAACGTGAGACTGCAAAGCAAATATGTCATTTGGCTTGTGGAAGCAGCTACAGCACTTTGTCTATGAGGGACCAAACTGGGAGCACTAGATTTTATTACTTTCTCAATAATATTCCTGTTGTCTTTATTGCAGAAGGCCAGGGCATTGCATTGACCAGACAGCATGGAGTCTCAGGTTTTGTTTAGGCTTCAGCTGGTTTTATCTGTGTTTAACAGTATGGTTACTGACAGGTTGGTCAGTAACTATTGCCCAACTTGTCGTAGCTTGGGCTCTATGGACATGTGCTAACAGGCTGGTGAACCTAGACAGTGCTGTGTAGCAAACAACAGCCCTTTGCATTAAGTGAGGAGGCTACTGGGCAACTTCCAAACTTCAGCTGAGAACCAGCAGGAGGACACTGTTAGCAAAACACATGAGAATTAATTCAAGCATGCAGGAGACTGAGGAGAAAGAAATCACTGCCGTGAGTGGCAGACTCTTTTTGGCAATGACTTCAGGGTGCTGATGACTTGTCATAACCCTGTTCTGCTTGAGGAAGACCTGACCTTTCTCTGCTGTGGAATTACCAGAGGCAAATTGTGCCTGACCCATTTGATTGCCTTGTGTGAAGGGACAACGGATGAGAGCAATGGATATTGCATACCTTGGTGCACTTCAGTGGAGAGTATAACAGGACATGACACATCCCTCTTGTTTTTGGAAGTTCAGATACTTGAAAATAACCTTACTCTGTTGTGAGTACCTTGAGAGGGTTCAGACAAGAACTGAGAGCTGAGGAAATTCTAGAAATAAGATAACATCATCTTTCTGTGGGGCAAACAAACTGTACTATGCTCTAATTTCCTGGTTTTCTTCTGAGAACACCTGCTGCACTCCGAGCACCATGTTGTGCGCAAAGGGGGTCTAGCTGGGCAGAACCACAGCTGCACCGGCAGTGTGAGTGCTGAGCAAAGTTTGGTGCTGCTGGATGTTAAATGACTGCGTTTGAGAGAGGCACATCTGGGCACCAAGTTGAAGGGGGAGAATATATCTCCTCGTGTCAGAGGGCACTGTGAGAATTCCTAACCGCCCTGCTATTTCTGAGATGTACTTCTCCAGGTGATGAGTGCAACAGATAAATGCAAGAGGAAGCAAAAGATTCCCTATTCAGAGCATGGTTTGATGTGTAGCAAACAAGCCCTCAGGCCATATGCTGAATGATGAAGATGCAGACTGCTCTGAGCAGTGCAGTAATGCAGCACAAAACAATGTATTGTGTAGCTGTCCAGAAAAGACTGGTTAATTCATCTGGAAATAAAGATGTGGAGCACAGACAGTGCACTATGTCAACGTGAAGTTGGTGAACACGGCGGGTGCTGAGCTTCTCAAAGGAGCCAGCAGAGCTGAATGAGAGGTGTGCTGGGCAGAACAGACAGGGACTGCTCAGAGCAAACTGGCTGCAAAGTCCGGCAGGCAAGAGTGGTTCCTCCAGTCTGAGCTGCAAGCATCAAGGAGTTTTGATGTGTTATCAAGGGAATCTGTTGTGCCTGGAAATGTAGCAGTTGTGTTTTGGGTGTGATCCTGCCTTGGAAGAAGTCTGGGATGGATGGTCAGCTGTATGCTGTATTCAAACCTAGAAAAACAAGGGAACAAATGTTAATAGCAACATATGGGCCCAATCTAGTTTCTGTGATAGAGGGTATACCCATCCGGACTCTTCCTTCTCTGCAGGACCGCATGAAACTCTGCTGTGCCCTGGAGCTGATTGGAGAGCACTGACTCTCCTTGAAAAATGCAAATTACCCTTGTTGTTTCTGTGTCTTGTCAGGTTGTATAAAGATGCTTTAAGTCTATGCCAAACCACCATGTGAATTGCTCTCTGTATCTGCTCTGCCCTTCCCACCACTGTTTACCTTCTGCATCAGGGATAAACACAGGAGAGTGTTAAGACTAAAATCAAACCCACTGACTTACCTTATTCATTTGATTAGGCCTGTTAGTACACCTCTACTGATTGACATTAATTAGCTGTTAATATTTCCTAGTTCTCCTATATCAGCCCTCCCAGGACTTCTGGATAAAGCCTCAGACAGGGCTGCGCCTGCACTGCACAGCTCCACTGTCACTGAGCAATGCCCAAGGTTTGTACCAGCAGCAGATGCTGACTATCCAGGCACAGGTTATTGCTTTTATCAGCTACATTACCCAGTGACCTGGACATGCTTCCTGCTGCACTGCCCAGCAGTGCTGCCTATTTACCATTTAGCTCTGAAATTGCAATAACGAGATTACTTGATATAAAGCAAAGCTCCACCAGCTTTCCTGCTTTGGCTTTCCTCCTCCTGTCTGCACAGAGGGCTTTCTCCCAGGAGGAGTCAGCAGTGGATTTGCTGCTAGAGATTGTGCTCAGTCTGGCTTTGCCTATATCCTTCAAAGAGAATCACTGTGAGAAAGGAAGAGCTGTTAGTTTAATCAGACTGTTTATCCCTTCAAAGGGAGCAGTTCACTTGAAATAAGTAGGGGAGCTCATTGGGCTCAGCTAACAGTAGCTTATCACACCGATCTGTGCTTCCGGACTGTGAAGGACCAGGTATTTCCTTACACGAACATGAAATGCCTTTTGGGTCAACAGACAAAACTGACTTCAAATGGCGTCTCCACGTGGCGCTGAACCCATCTGATTGGCTGAAAAGCCCGGAAATACAAAACCGGCCAATTGGGAGCGCAGAAAACCCCATAAAAGAGGCAGCGCGGCACGCCTCGTTCTCTCCTCGTGTTCGGCGCGTGTCCCCACATACCACTCGCCGCCGCCATTTACCTGCCGCTGCTGGAAGGCGTGTGCTTGCCAAAGCCTGTGCTTGCCAAAGCCGCTCCGCCGCAACTGCCGCCGTGTACCCATATATATTTCATGTGCTTTAATTACTTCTTTTGAACCTCCTGTCTCAAATTGCTTTGTTTTCCCCACAATAAACCTTGCATTTCGTAAATTCTAATTGAGGATTGGCTGCTGTTATTGGAAATCTTAGTAAGCACTGAGCAAGTTATTCACTCGAAAAAGTCAGGGCCAAAGTCCCTGCTCCTCTGTGTGAGGTGATACCCACGTGTGGACCTCTTCAGCAGATCCTGATAAGCTTAATACACTCCGAAAAGGAGATAAAATAGGTCGCAGATCGCGACATGGACATGGCTTCACCCTTCTCCTGAAGGTGCAGGGAAGTGGTGGGTGAGAGGTGTGCTTGGTCCAGATATGCAGACCAGGGGTATAGCTGTTGTCAGTGCAAAAAATGCAGTTACAGAGGAGCCTGTTGCTGTGAGAGCATTTGGGAGAAACACATTAATAGTCTGTACTAGGCAATGAGCATCTGTGGGATTGACAGCAATCAAGTTTTATCAGGACTTGTGGGTCCTCAAAGGGAGAGGGCTGGGTGCTGCAAGGGTTAGCAGTGAGATAAGCAGTAGTGGGCAAGCTGGGTCTGGTGCTTCTGACCTGAAAGTGGGTAGTTCTGGAGAAGAGCTGGTGCCTCCATTGTGCACAAGGACAGAGTATGCTCAGATTTACTCTCCTAGCTTTGAATTGTCTGTTCCTGCTTGGGAACATGGTGCAAGTGGCACTTCTGATGGAGCAAGATGAGTTTAAAAAAATTCTCTGCTATGGTTAACTCCCAGGTTAAGAATTCCTGAAAGCAGGTGTGATGGCAAAAGGGCAGGGCAGTAGTAGGCCCTGCCTTGAGGGAGTCACTTGTGCAGCCTGTGTTCCTTGCTCTGTGGTGATGGAGTCAGTGTGCTGCAGTTAAACTGCTGATCCTGGTACTCGCACAGGATCTTGTATAGTAACTGCACTGTTGTTCTGTTGCAGACGTGAAAAATTACCCTGCTGAAACTACACCAATCACAGCATGCAGGATGCATACTTGCAAGCACAGCATGCGAAGTCCGATGCTTCTAGGTAAGGACACACTACAGTTCTCTTGCACTTGCTTATGAGTATTTAGTACCTGCACATTAGCAGCACCAGTGAACACTTTTTATCGTATACTGGGACTTACAGGCATCAAGTCCTGCACAAAGAAACAAAAATGTTCCATTTCCCAAAAGCAGCTGAGAGGCCAAGTGTGGGACTGGGGCTCTGGGCACCTGTAGTGTGTAATGTCTCTGTCTCTTTGGATTTAATGCAATTTGCACTATACAGATCATTAACACAAATGTATTGGTCAAATCTCTGTGACTAACTAGAAATTGAGATTTTATTCCTCCCTTCCCTCCAGTAAGCAATCATAGACCCCATGCCGAAAGCTTATTAGTGATCCAGATCGCACCTGTATAACCCTTGGTGAGTTCCTGAAGCGTGTGTGTTGATGATGAACTTCTGATTTATAAACCTCCTATTTACAGATTAATTCTCAAGCACAGACACTTAGGTTGACGTGAGAAACCAGCACTGACAAATACCTTTCAAGCCTATTATTTGCTAAACCTACTGTTCTCTCTGGTATCTGCACTGGGAAAGAGCTCCATGTTAGAAAACATACCAATGGTAAAATTAAAAGGGATAACTCTTCATTGCTTAATACCTGACATTGTTTGCAGTTACTACCATCCTTTTAACTTGCAGTCTGAGGTAGCAGCCAAGCCAGTGGAAGGTATTTACTCCTATTCCTGGTGCCACCACCTCCCACCACATATTTTTGAATGTCTTATTCCATGGTTGTGGAGGACCTCTGGCAGAAATGAGGCATGTGCCACAGAGGGGCAGCTGGAAAGTGCTGGATGCAGCTCTTGGGGTAGATTCTGCAGGGCAAGAGATTTGCTTACAAAAAAAAATAAATCCTCAAAACAGCAAAACAGACAAATTTGAGGAAAAAAAGTCAAGAATCTAAATAAGAGGATCCCGTACAGTGACATGAATTTGCCAAAACTGCAATAAATAGACAGGCAGAGCTGAAGTGTGAAGTGTGGAGGTGTATTCCCACTTGTAATTATAGAGAAACAAAAACACTTTGTCATCCTTGTGGGAGAAAGCATCCTTATGAAATGCCTAGCATCCACCTTGTTGCTCTGATTAATACGCTGGATATTTACATGTTAATGCAACACATCTTTGCTCAGACCATCATAATGCCATTAAAAATAAGTAAATGCATTGAAAGGATTGTTGAAAGTAAAATTTAAAGTAGTGGATAAAAAGAATCCCTGAAAAAAGATACCCAGGAAAAATGGAGAAGGCGAGAGGTGATGGACACAAGCTGCATTAAGGGAAGATTGGACTAGAAGTAAGAAAATCATTCCTATACAGAGGAGTAGTTGGGGCCCAGGAGAAGAGCATTCCTCCCAGATTTTTGTTCAGCCCCACCATATAAGCACGTATATAAACTTCAGCACAGCATGGCTATTGTTATGGTATCCACCTTCCTCTGTATTATTTTAGAGCTGTTACCAAGGTATTTGTTCCCTAATCCATGTTTCTGAAATGGGCTCTTCTTATGCAGGCTTTGGGCATGTGTCCTCCCTAAATTGAACCCTATTATTTTTTAAAGACTATTTCTCCCAATTTGTCAATGTTATTTTGATTTCTAATCCTGGCTTCTTAAGCTGATCCACCTGCAGATTTAATAATAAAAGTCTTCTTGCCATCAGCAAAGTCAGGTGTGAAACACTGAATAATGCTAGGCCTCGGCCAGATTTTCTCATGATATATTTTACCATTTTGAGCTAAACCCGACTACCAAGTAGATGTTTTTTTTTTTTTTTTTTTTTGAGTAGTAGACAGTTTTGCACTTTGTTTTAGAGAGACTTAACTTAGATGACTTTGTTTACCTCATCTATAAGAATGTTATGCAAGATGGTGTCAAAAGCTGTGTGGAAATGTAGCATCCTCCCTGGGATGGTAAATAAGAGGATCCCGTACAGTGACATGAATTTGCCAAAACTGCAATAAATAGACAGGCAGAGCTGAAGTGTGAAGTGTGGAGGTGTATTCCCACTTGTAATTATAGAGAAACAAAAACACTTTGTCATCCTTGTGGGAGAAAGCATCCTTATGAAATGCCTAGCATCCACCTTGTTGCTCTGATTAATACGCTGGATATTTACATGTTAATGCAACACATCTTTGCTCAGACCATCATAATGCCATTAAAAATAAGTAAATGCATTGAAAGGATTGTTGAAAGTAAAATTTAAAGTAGTGGATAAAAAGAATCCCTGAAAAAAGATACCCAGGAAAAATGGAGAAGGCGAGAGGTGATGGACACAAGCTGCATTAAGGGAAGATTGGACTAGAAGTAAGAAAATCATTCCTATACAGAGGAGTAGTTGGGGCCCAGGAGAAGAGCACCCGACTACCAAGTAGATGTGTTTTGTTTTTTTTTTTGAGTAGTAGACAGTTTTGCAGTTTGTTTTAGAGAGACTTAACTTAGATGACTTTGTTTACCTCATCTATAAGAATGTTATGCAAGATGGTGTCAAAAGCTGTGTGGAAATGTAGCATCCTCCCTGGGATGGTGGGAAGATTCTTGGAGAAAACAGCTGAATGCTCTGGAGCTGCAGGTCTAGATGAAAATCATCAAGCCAAGCTAGTGCAAAAGATAACTTCCTAATCTGTTAGTTCTTTCCTTTGTGAAGATTTCACAATTCTGCCACTGGAGTGAACTGGAGTAGCTCCCTTTTAAGTAAAGGCTGTGGCAAAAAGAGCCTCGTACTTCTGACTGTCCCCTTTCAACAGCATTTCTGCATGGAGAAGTGCTGGACCCCTCTTTGCCATCACCCTCTGCCTCTTGCCATGGCCTCATGCAGCAGTCATGGGTGCCTCTGGGGTCCTGAGGTGGTGTCTCGTTTGGAGCCTGGACCCTCTGCCTTTGTGCTCAATTCCCTGTGATGTTCTTAACTGTCCATCCCAAGTAACTGGAAGTGTTTTTCCTTTCTTTTTGCTTCTGTCCTATGCTTGAAGTCAATGCAGAGTTTCTAGTTTTGAAAATCTGATCTTTTGCTAAATTCCTTCTGATGCTTGCTAATCAGAATAGTTTTCAGTTGCTGTTGTTTCTTTTAAGTAACCACAGGTTCTCTTCAGCATCTGTATAGTTTTCCTTTCCATGGGCTCTTTCTCACCGATTTTCCCACTTTATGAAGTAGCTGTTTTTTTTTTTTTTTTCTTGTTTTTCTTCCCTTTTGGCCAGAATCAAATATAGAAAAACTTCAGCTTTTTGGGTTTTGTTTGTCTGTTTTACCTTTTGGATAAGAGCTGTTCTGCCAATGCAGTTATAAAACTTGCCAAGCAGTCAGTGTTTTACAGAATCCCTGTCAAGCAATTCTGAGGAGCTGAAATCCCTTGCTACCACCAAATGCTGCTTTTTGGAAGCTATTGTGAACCACTCGTTAAAATGGCTGGTCTGTTTTCTCTTCCTAGCTGAGTTTCTGTATGCCTCTGCTGTAGTTGCACTCATTTTTCCTTCTTTAATTCTTATTCAGAGGTTATTTCCTCCTGCAGTCTCTCATACTCAGTGAATGTACCTGTGCTCTTGAGATCATCCTTTCTCTCCTTTGCCCTTCCTGAATAAGCTATACAGTGAGATATTAATATTCCAGACAGAAGTTATCCCAACAAACCTGTTATGCCAATTAAATCAGAATTTTGCTTTGTATGGAGAATTTGAGCTCCTCCCATTTGTTCTGTTTCTAATGTTTGCATACACAGATTTCTAAGACATTAAGCATGCTGTCCACTATTGTCCTTGTCCTCTTATGACCTATAAATGGTTCAAAAGCCATCCTGAAATCAGTATGGTTTCTTGCTTGTCAAAAGGTTGTTTCAGAACACTACTTCTCTAGTAGTTAGAATCCTATTAATTTTCAGTCTATGTTCATGGCGAATTTATATTTATTTATTCTTGTGCCAATTTGTGCTTTGGATTAAATGGGTCTTCTCTTTCCACGGTGTTTACTCCCCTGTTGTGTTTATAGCAAGCGGTTCTGCCTCTTCTTAGCCTTTGCTTTGTTGCACTGAACAGAGTTCTGTCATTTCTGATGGACTTACATTTTTTGAGCAGAACTTCTTAGGATCAGTGCCTAAACATGCAGCTGTTTCTTTCTTCTGCTAAATTGCACCGGAGTGATGTTATTCCAGACCTCAAGATCTGCCTTTCTTGTGCAGTAACTTTACCTGTATTGATGATGCTTCAACTTTAGGCCAGCTACACAATTTGTGATAATCCCTGCTGGAATCACTCAGTGAAGTATTAACTCTTAGATGGCTGTTTGTTAGGTGATCCATTGCCTGCTGGTAGAAATTAGTATCAGGCTCTGGGCACTTTGAGGCAGGTTTGCCATCAGCAGGTGAGCAGGGGCTCCAGGAGAGAGAATTGCGCTTGATGTCCTCTGCTTGCTGTGAAAAGGGGCAGTGCTGGACACTGCCCCAGGCTGCGGCTTGGGGGTGGGATGTAGGTAGCATACTCATTGGCAGCTTCCAGGAGCTCCAGGAGCAGGAGCTCAGCTGGGCTTGGCTGTTCCAAGGCTGTGTTTTGAGGTGACAGAAACCAAGCAGTAATTCCACAAATGGATGCTTTTAAATAAGGCAGTTTTAGCTTCATCTGTAAAACTCAGCAGATGCTGGAGATGAGAAGTCTGGCTTGACCAAACACAAGTGTTTACTGTTGTCCTCCCAGGGCTGCTCTCACAACCAGGAGGAGTGTTAGAAATTAACAGGCTGAAGCTGTGTCAGGAACTAGGCAAAGAGGTTTAGTGTAGCCATGAACAGGCAGGCTGCTTTCCTGTCCTAGCAGAGCATGCCCCTGATGGTGCTGGCTGGTCCTGCTGGTGTGATGGGCATGATGTGCATGCCAGGCTTGGGCTGCACTGCAGCGCTACTCCCTGTCCTCCTCTCTCTAGTCTCTCCAATGTGGCTGATCCCACACACTGTGTCCACTGCCACGGGCTGCACCTTGGATGTGGAACATGTGGTCTTGCATCCCGTCCTCCTGTGGTGGGTCTCGAGTGGTGCTGGATGCTGATGTTTAGGCACTGCAGCCACCCGGCAGTTCTGACCCATGGCTGGTCAGCATTGGGTTAAGCTGCCTGTGTGTGTGTGCAGGGACAGACATCTCCATAGGTGCTGAATGTGATGTCTTGACTTCTTTTACAGTCGCTCGAGATTGAAATGTGCTTCAGCTTGCTCTGGGCACCTCTTATTTGACAGGTGAATTGCTCTGGTTCAAAAAAATATAAAGGCAGAGCTGGCCAGAGCTTTGTGGTGATCTGTCTTGATCTACTCTTGCAGCCAGCTTTCTAAGGGAACCGAGAGGCTTTTAAACTCAAACAGGCAAGGTTTTATTGTCATATGAGCTTATGAGTCCTTAACAGAGATATCTCAAAAAGACAGATCAGATCAAGTAGGACTGAAAAAGGGTTTATTTAACTTTCCCTGCCCAAATGCAGAAAAGAGAATTGCCTCCAGGCTTGTCTTTAGTTTTCTGACTTTCTGAGGTGTGAAAAATTTTGAATGGTCTCCTTTGAGTCCAGGGACATTTCCCCTCTTCCAGTAGTGTATGCTCCCTGTGTGCTCTTGTAGTGCAGATGTCCTACACCTCCTGTCATGTCTGCTGAGCCTAGCCAGCTCTGAATTCCTCGTGTCAGGTTGGGCAGAACCTCCATGATAGCCTGGATGATGCCAACTGACATTAGTGCTGGAAAACAGTCCTGAATCCATTTAATTTACTAGTACAAAGAGACACCTTGGCTGGGTGAGTGGTAGAGTCAGGCTGGTGAAGGGCTTGGTGCCAGGTGTGGGAACGGTGCCTGCTGCACAGAGCATGGTGTGTTCACAGCTGGGAGAAGTGTGTGCACGACACAGGCTCCTTAGACATAGGCTCTTCCATATGGAATCATAGAATCATAGAATCTCAGGGGTTGGAAGGGACCTCAAAAGATCATCTAGTCCAACCCCTCCTGCAAGAGCAGGGTCACCTAGAGTACATCACACAGGAACGCATCCAGGTGGGTTGGGAATGTCTCCAGAGAAGGAGACTCCACAGCCTCCCTGGGCAGCCTGTAGTCCAACCCCCCTGCCAGAGCAGGGTCACCTAGAGTACATCACACAGGAACTCATCCAGGTGGGTTTTGAATGTCTCCAGTGAGGGAGACTCCACAACCTCCCTGGGCAGTCTGTTCCAGTGCTCTGTCACTCTTACAGTAAAAAAATTTTTTCGGATATTCACCTTGAACTTCCTATGCTCCAATTTACACCCATTACCCCTTGTCCTATCACTGGTCATCACTGAGAAAAGCCTAACTCCGTCCCCCTGACACTCACCCCTTACATATTTGTAAACATTGATGAGGTCACCCCTCAGTCTCCTTTTCTCCAAGCTAAAGAGACCCAGCTCCCTCAGCCTTTCCTCATAAGGGAGATGTTCCACTCCCCTAATCATCTTCGTAGCTCTGCGCTGGACTCTTTCGAGCAGTTCCCTGTCCTTTTTGAACTGAGGGGCCCAGAACTGGACACAATACTCCAGATGTGGCCTCACCAATGCAGAATAGAGGGGGAGGAGAACCTCTCTTGACCTACTAACCACACCCTTTCTAATGCACCCCAGGATGCCATTGGCCTTCTTGGCCACAAGGGCACATTGCTGGCTCATGGTCATCCTCCTGTCTACCAGGACCCCCAGGTCTCTTTCACCTACACTACTCTCCAGCAGTTCAGCCCCCAACCTGTACTGGGACATGGTGTTGTTCTTCCCCAAATGTAAAACTCTGCACTTCCCCTTGTTGAATTTCATCATGTTTCTCCCCGCCCAACTCTCCAACCTATCTAAGTCTCTCTGAATGGCAGCACAGCCTTCTGGTGTGTCAGCCACTCCTCCCAGCTTAGTGTCATCAGCAAACTTGCTGAGGGTACATTCTATACCCTCATCCAGGTCGTTGATGAAGATGTTGAACAACACCGGTCCCAGTACCGACCCCTGTGGGACTCCACTAGTCACACACCTCCAACCAGATTCTGCCCCATTGACTACAACTCTCTGGCTCCTTCCTTTCAACCAGTTCCTAATCCACCTCACTTCCTGGTCACCAAACCCATACCTGATCAACTTTTCTACAAGGATGCTGTGGGAGACGGTGTCAAATGCTTTACTGAAATCAAGATAAACCACATCTACCGCTCTACCATCATCTATCCACCTAGTAATTTCCTCATAGAAGGCTATGAGGTTAGTCAAACATGATTTACCCTTGATAAAACCATGTTGACTGCTCTTGATGACCCCCATGTCCTTGATGTGCCTGGAGATAGTGCCAAGAACAAGTTGTTCCATCACCTTTCCAGGGATGGAGGTGATGCTGACTGGTCTATAGTTACCCGGGTCCTCCTTCTTGCCCTTCTTGTAGACTGGAGTGACTTTTGCTATCCTCCAGTCCTCAGGCACCTCTCCTGTTACCCATGACTTACCAAAGATGATGGAGAGTGGCCTAGCAATGACCTCCGCCAGCTCCCTCAGCACCCACGGGTGCATTCCATCCGGACCCATCGATTTATGGACATCCAGATTACTCAACTGATCCCTAACCCAATCCTCATCTACCATGTCAAACTCCTCCTCTATCTTGACTTCTTCTGGGGCTATATGAATCTGGGGCTCATGGGGAAATCCTGCAGGAGTAAAGACAGAGGCAAAGAAGGTGTTCAGCACCTCTGCCTTCTTTATATCCTCTGTCACCAGGGCTCCCACCTCATTCCTCAGTGGGCCAATATTGCCTCTAGTGTTAGTTTTGTTAGCTATGTATTTGAAAAAGCCCTTTCTATTATCCTTAACCTGACTTGCAAGGTTAAGTTCCAAGGAGGCCTTAGCTTTCCTAATTGCCTCCCTCCATCCTCTGACAACAGTCCTATATTCCTCCCAAGTGACCAGCCCTTCCTTCCATGATCTGTAGATTTTCCTTTTCCACTTGAGTTTGCCCAGCAGTTCCTTTTTTAACCATGCATGGAGGCGGGCAGCTGACAGAGTCACAGCAAGGGTTTGTGGACAGGGATGCACAAAAGAGCTGGTTCTTCAAGCATTTTTGTCCTCTAGGACATAAATCCAGCATCCTTGGCTGTGCCGGATGGGAGCACACAAACTCCTGCTTGGCTCAGCTCTAGGTCCAAACATGCTGTGGTGATGCTGCCTGGAGAGAGAGATGAGCAGGGGGTCATTTTGATCCAGACAGCCCATGAGCTCAGCTTTGCTGGCTTGAGGACAGCAGTTCTGGTGCTTGGCTGTTTCTCTGCAATGGGCTGAAGCCATGTGTGCTACTCCCCAGTTCCGGGAAGGGGATGGTGCCTTTGCAGCTGTTTGTTCTTGGGAACTGACAGTCCCAGGAAAGCTGCCAGATCTCTGGCTGATGGATGAGCCCCTCTCAGAGCCTGAAAACCTCTCAGACAAACAGAGCAGAGCTCTTTAGGGAGCTGCATGTGGGGATAATTCATAGTGAGGGGGCAGAATTGAAATGGGGAGCACTGTAAAGGATGATGACAAAAATGTCTCTTCACATGCATAGAAGTCCCCAGAGCTGTGCTGGGAAAAGAGTTCAGGAAACTGGAATTACTGGCCTGAGACAGGGAGAATACAAAAGGAGTTAAGACATGGTGAAGGTGTATGGTCTGGACATGGTGGGGAAGCAATGTGCCTCAAGAACAGGCATTAAAACAAGCAAATTCAGAATGAAGAAAATGAAATTATTCCTGTTACAGCTGGAGATATGGGGAACTTCTGGCCACAGTGTGCCATTAAACTAAATTACTTGGGAGCTAGGTAAGGTGTGACATATCCTCTTTCAGGCACTACCTCAGGATGAGATGAAGGCACAAAGGGAGCATGCTCTTCCACAGCTGTTGCAAAAGCTATGGGCTGGATTCAGTCCTTGTGTGTGGCCAATAATACGTAACTGTGGACAGCAAATGTGTCTATGTGAGACCTGGGCTTCCCTGGACTTGGTGGGTTTAGAGAGCAAATCATCCCCCAGGGTCTATACTGTCTTCACTGGAGACAGCTGCTTCATTGGAGGCACTTTATTGTAGATACCTAAAAGGAGATGTCTGCAATATGGGGCTGAGCAGATGACACAGATGTGGACAGTCCCATATTCTGTGGCTGGGAGCATGCATGGTTCTTGGCTGAGGGGCAACCTAGTAAGGTATGCAAGCAAAGTTACTGCAGGAACAAGGATGGGGTGGCATCCCCTGATAAGGAACAAACTGTTGGTCTCAGCTGATATTACCTGCACGTTCCAAACTGACAGCACTGCTGCGGGGCATGAGACATGTCCTGGCAATGCTGGGCATAGGATACACCGTGCTCAGATATCCCTCCTTGCTCATAACAGCACAGCAGCTTGTAGGGATCACTGCCTGCTGATCAGCCAGGGCAGGATTTTAGTCCTCTGCAGGCACAAATTATAACCATCAGCCCACAGTCAGAGGTTCCTGGTCACAGCAGGGCAGTTTTTAGCTAGAAATGATGGATTGGGTCAAAAACTGACAAGCAAAATGGCTCTCTGGCCCATGGAAATGGATGGAGGTGGTGGTGAAAGTGGACTTAGACACCTAGCCAGAGATACATGTTCAAGCTCTGTGCACTGTGTTCTTCCTTGCTTGGCTTTTGCTGTGTGCTACCCTGAGATCCTGCAGGGACATGAGGCTTGTTCTTGCTCCCTAGCAATGCTCTGAAATTGCTCAGAGCCCATGTGGAGCATAGACTGCAGCTTGGGTACCTCAGCCCTAGTGTCTCCAGTTCTTATTTACATGTTTTCCTATTTAATGAATAGTTCTACAGCTAATTACTGATAGGACTATTTATAGCAGCCTAGTTCTCCCTAATAGGTCCATTTGCTGCTCCTTGCCTGCATACTCCTTTGATATAAATAGAGAGCCAGGGAGGTTTTAAAGTTGGAAGATACAGTGTGCAATAGGAAATACTAGGGAAGGGGATGAATCACCCCATGATCCTGCTGTCCTCTGCTGCGTTACACTCTCTCATGTAGACTCAGCCAAGTCTGTTATGGGAAAAGGAGCAAGACCTCACTAAGCCTTGCTCTGGGACAAAATCACCAGAGAGATGACTAGTTTGGGGTCCTTGTATGGCCAGAGGAGGAGTCTGGACCATTGCCAGCAGCAAAACCAGGAGCTCCAGGGATGCGTGTGAGTCTGTAGTAATGAGACTTGAGTGGGATATAGAGAAGTCTGTGTGGGTAGGAGAAGGGAGGTGAGTGAATAAGCTGGGCGAGAGAGACGCACACCCAGGGACATGCAACGTGTGTGGCATTGCTAGAGACCTGGGCAGTCTTGCCTCTGAAGCAGAGTTTAGGGGCAATGGTGAGTATTTCTGCAATCACTTTGCATTTCTCTGACTGTTAAAGCATGAGCATTTCCTTGCATTGCCTATGCGTAGCCAGGGGCCGGCTCCCATCATCTGTGAATCCCTTTTGCAACTAAGCTGGAATCCACACTGTGGCTCTGCTCCAGGCTGTGTAAGGAGAGATGGGAGCTTTGATTTCTAAAGTTTTACTGCTTTTGTAAACAACCAGAAAGAAATACTTGACTTAGCATAGGGGTTAGTTGAGGACACTGGATGCCAGCAGCCTGTATGGATTCAAAATGCAGCTGGACAAATTAATGGATGAAAAATGCATCAAGGGCCATTAAACCTGAAGATATCATCTTGGGCTTGGGGAAATCCCTGAGCCAAAGGGTCACTGGGGAATGAGAAAGGATGCCAGGGATGCTCACCCTGCTCTTACAGCCTTCCCTTGCTGTCTGTTTTTGGAAATGGTGATAGGCAGGCCAGACATAACAGTGGAGCTCTGCTCTGGATCTCTGGGTGTGCAAAGCATCAGATGAACTTACACAGACTTTAGAGATAACTCCCTCCAGCCCTACCAAGGTGTGTCCTAGGGCAAGGAGAAGCATGGGCTTATGAGAGCCCCTCAAGGGGTGGTGGGCTGGAAGTGAGCATGACAGTGGTGGGGAAGCAGGGCTGGGGTAAGCAAGGTGGGGTGAGAGAGAAACATGCTTCTCCCACATTTCTGGTGCTTCCCTCAAATTAGAGGCATGCTGCACCAGGTAGCTGTGAGCTTGCTGCATCCCTTCCCTCTGGCTCCTGCCCAGTCTCTCCTCCTCCATCATCTCTAATTCCCCTGCCTGGCTGCCGACAATCTGCAGTATTTCTGCTGGATGTGTGCAGGGCCAGTGGCTGGGCTTGTGCCAGCACCTTGCCCTGCTCAGACCAGACAGTATCAAGGCTCTGCACCATCATTTAAGTCAGGGCTTGATGAGAATGTGACTCAGTTGGCATCAGACCTGCAGCATCAGGCAAAGCCATACAGACAAGGGCAACTGCAGCTCCACTGGCTCCAAGGTGTGATGCTGGGGTGGGATTTGGAGCATTGCTCTCCCCAGCTGTTCCCACATGCCTTTGGAAAGGACTGTGATTTGTCCTGCTGTGGTGGCAGTGGCATCACGTCTTTTTTGCATGTACAGAGAAGAGCTGAGGGTAATCTCCTCTGTGCAGCTCCTCTTGCCCCGACACCTCTCACAGCCATTTGCTCTGCAGCACTTGCAGTGTGGCAGCAGGAAGGAGTAACCAAATGCTACCTGTTCATCTCCTGATACAGATAAACAGGTATTCTAGGCCCCTACTATGGGTTAGAACATTGTGGCTAGCCTGGTCTGTGACACCCACACTGGGGACTTTCAGCAAAGCTCTGAACAGTGTTTCTTACTGGTGAAATCTCTTTTGGGGTAAGCAAGGGCATACTGCCTAGGATGAGGTTGCTCTGCTGCTCTGTTCTCTCACTGAGTAATGTCTCAAGTGCTGCCCTGCTTTCCCACAGCTGTCCAGGGAACAGCTCAGGGCAGAGTTTTGTCTTAGCTCCAGGCTCCTGCATGTGCTGTTCTAGTTAGACAGAGATTCACTGGAATCAGCTCTGTGATGACAGAATTTGCTCTGCATTCAAGTCCCAACTTCATTTCAGGACAAGCTCCTAATTGACCTCATGTCCTAGCTGCTGTGCAAAGAGAACTGAGGACTGCAAACCTGTGGAGCACCCCAGTGCACTTCAGCTCATCCCATGGCCTGGGTAACCTCTGCCAGCATGCATGGCCCCTTGGGGTCTCACTTGCACCTGGCAACACTGCTGGAGAGGGGTGGTGCTCCTGGACATGTCATCACCTATGCCCAGACCTCCTGCTTGTGGCAGGTGGAAAGCCAGAGCATCAGAGGACACGGTGAGAGAGGGAGAGGCATCTGTGGAGAAGCAGCAGGGCACAAGTTGAAGCTGTGATGGCATCCAGGTGCGCTAACCCTGCTGTTGCCAACACCCAGTGCTCCTCTGTTCTGCTGGAGTCTTGCTCCCCATGTCTGTCCACCTTGGACAGGAATTGAAGTGGGTTTGCATCATGAACAAGACCACATTAGCAAATCATTCCAGCCTAAAGTAAGCCCTTAATGCAGAAATGGGGAGGGCTTTGCAATGTGGAGCTGAATCAGTAACAGCTTTTCTCCATCTCACCATATCTCCCTGTGGCTGTCCTCAGCACCAGGAGTGACACACTGTGCCTGCACTTCTTTTTGTTTAAGCAATGTCAGTATTTGTCTCATGATGTTGAAGCTGAGATTGATATATACCAGGGTTTATAGTCTTTCATATGCCAGGAAAAATAATGCCATTCCTTCTGTCCAGAAACAGATAGAAAGACTTGATGGTGAAGGAGAGAAAATATAGCTCTGGATCGGATGATAATACACTAATGATAATCATAAGATGCTGTAAGAGAACAAGAAGAGATGCAGCCTCTGGCTCACTTCAGTACTGTTCTTTCTTTCTGGGCTCTGTTGTCCCAGCACTTTGAACAATGAAGTAGGATGAAGCTAAGGAAATAATCTCTCAACAACCTCGCTGCCCATTTAACTCTCAGCTGGCTGGGCATTGCTTGATGTGTTCATGGCTTCTCATCAAAGATTTATGACCCTCTTTAGAAGTGCTCTCATTAAGCAACTCCTATTAACAATAAGAGTTAAAGCCCTTCAAGGAGAGTGAGCCTTCTCCCATAAGCAGGAGAGGAATTATTGCTGTAGCCTGCAAATAAATGAATCCTGCAATGCGAGTGCTGGGACAGGACTCCCTCCCTTGCAATCCAGCTTCTGTCTGAGGGAGCTCTGGCTTCTCCCACCACTGGCGTGTGGTCTTCAGGGCAAGGGAGACAGACCAGAGCTTTGCACTACAGCGGGAGGATGAATGAAGTAGTAGATGGAGAAAGATAAGCAGATGGTCATGGTGGGGAGGAGACCCCAGTCTGAAATCAGCTCAGCCAAAGAACAGCTCTTTGGGCCAGAGGGTGCAATCCTTTCCCAAGTCCCCCTACCAAGGCTGAGTCTGGAGCCAGCAAAGGAATTAGATGCTGGAGAAGTGCCAAGCCCTGATTCATGGTGCCCTCGCCTGCCCTGCAGCTATCTTTTGAAGCACAAAGGTTTGCTATTTGTAATGAAATGCAGCATGTACAGGATGGTTTTCTCATCTTCTTCCTTCTTTGCTTCCTCCCTGCACAGGTTTGTGAGGCCTGGACTTCAGCCAGAACTTCCTGAAGGCAGATGCAAGGCTTCCTGCATCCTTTCTGATACGTAGCAATCACAGCAGGCTGGAGAGTCAGCTAAGCAGGTAGGTCACCAGTGCCCATGGGATTGGAAAGCTCAGCTTTGCCAGGCAGGGCTGTCTAGAGGTCTTGCCAGCATGCTTGGGAATGTATGTTGGATCTCATATCTGTCCTCAGCTGTGTGTGCCCCATGCAAGCAGCTCTGATTCAGTCCCATCCAATTAATTTCTGTACAAGATGTAATATAAATGCACCGTCTGTGCTGTTAAGTGGTGGGAAGAGGGAAAGTATCTTTGAATATTTACATTAGAGACTATGAAATTTAATCAGCAATATTAACAAGTGAAGAACCCTACTCAGATTCCCAGTGAATAAAAAGGTTTTGACAGAGAAAATGAACAACCTGACAGTAGCTGAGAGGCAACCTAGAGTTAAAGTTGCTTCAAAGGCAGTTAGTCCAGAGATTTGGCAGAGAGCTCTTCCTTTACGGTGCTTTTAAATGAAAGACTTCTGGGAATAGTGGTAGTTGATTTCACAGTCCTAATACCCTTGAAGGAAGTGTTCACATGTGGAAGTGCATACTGTCTGTACCTGCCATGTCCTGGGCTTGCAGAGTGCCTCTGCCCTGTGGCTTGGATGCCAGTGTGTTTGGCAGGATGCTGTACTTCAGCCTCTGCACCACAGGTGTCAGGATATGCCGAGCAGTGCAGCATGTGGCTGTACCATTTGCTGCCGTGTTTGATTTTCTCCCCACGTGCTGTTTGCTTTGAGTTTGCATGGTGTATTTGTAGGTACAATTTTTTATGAGTCCTGTGGAGGATGAGGAGTGTGTGTGGCTTGAGTATTGTACGACTGTGCATTATGGTGTGGAGCTGGGTGCATTGCCTGTAGACTTAAGCTTGCTCTTGGCTTTGAGGTGGAGAGCTGTGCATGAGTTGGAAGCTGTTGACTTCTGATATGCTTTTGCCGTGGCAAAACAGTAGATGAGTCTGGACTGTGCCTGCATGTGTGAGTAACGGGGAGACTAGGACCCATGGTGCATCAGGAAGTTGATGGTGTCTGCCACAGCTGAGGTTTCATCAGCAAAGGTACTAGCCTTCTGGGGAAGATGCAGACTTCAAGTGCATGTTGTCCATCACTGCCAGTGGTTGGGGGAACAACACAGCACGTGTACAGGCTAGGTCCCCAGGCCTGTGGAGAATTAATTTTCCTAGGTACTTTCCAAGGGTAGCCACAGAAAGCCCTTAAGGTTACAAAACAGCTGATGCGGGTTGACATGCTGGAGATGCAGACATCTCCAAACTCATCCAAATGGAGCTGCCTCCTCACTAGAAGATCTCTCTTTGTGCAATTACCAGGACAGGTACATAATAGCTGCTGACATCTCCATTTAGTCAGGAAATTGCATCCTGTGCAAGAGACCAAGCAGAAATTTTCATCTCAGAGCTGGCAAGATGGAACCTGAACACAAGCTTTTGCTATGCACAATAACCAGTGCAGGGAAGAATCACCCTTCACTGACGCTCATCCCATTCTTGGTGTCTTCATAAAATGTTTCTGCTTCAGCAGAACAGCAGTTTGCCCAAATTTTTGTCATGTTAACACTACCATGATGATGTTTTAACCCTTGTGCAGGATATGCACTTGTTCTGTATGTCAGGAGCAGGATGTCAGAGTATCTCAGCAGTGGCAGCATGATCCAGAAGTACCAAATTGGTTTCTTCTCCAAGAAGTGTAACTTGGCCTTCACCTTTACCTTGGAGATGCTGATTAACCAATACGTAAAAGAATAAAAATTGGGCAGAATGCTTGATTGCATCATAGACTTTTAAATAGACTTTAACTCAATCTGCTACTCAGAGCTGAACATTAAATGGCTACAAATAGAACTGGTGGAAAGACACAACCTCATTAATTCTGTGCACCATCCATCTCAGGCTGGATGCAAACAAACCAAATGGAGATAGGACTTCAAGCAAAAAAACCCAACAAAACAAGGAGTAACAGAGAGATGCAGCCTCAGCCCAACAAAGGTCATAATCTCTGGTACATTAATTACCCCTGTCCCTGCTGTAGCAGTGTGACTCAACCACATGGGTTTCTAGGGTCAGCTTGGGAAAAAAAAAAACCAACAAAAATTACAATGTTTTTGGAAAAAACCCAAACCAAAAAAACACAGTATTGTTTTCTATTACAGAGGCAGAGAGATGAAACATATCCTAAATTACACATACATGGGGCTCATTAAAACACATCAGGGAGCTTTGCGCTGGCTATACAGGGGAAAGCTTTGCAAGTTCATATGCAGTAAAGAAACCACTGGATAGACAAAAAAAACAGTTGCTAAACTGTTGCTAAAACTAATGAGCGGTAGAACTGTACTCCTCCTATTTGGGACTGAAGGCTGATGTACAACTTCACAGCAGCCAGACTGAGTGAACTAAAACTTTAGAGAAACATGGCTTATACCAACCTGTGAGAGGGCCTTCTCTGGGCTTGACTTTACTGAAGTCAAGTAAAAGCTCAGTAGTTCAGGCTCCTCCATCCCTGTTCAATTCAGCCAGCAAAGCAAACAGTGCTGTATAAAAGGATGAAAATCTTTGATATACTAAAATGCAAATAAAACAGGGCACTGGAAAAGGCAGTCCCAAAGTGCCATTACACAGAACTGTCTCGGCTATCTGCCTAGATCTGTCCTGGAGATACTGAGTCACTGCAACTTGCAAAACTGAGATCACCAAATACAGAATTAGATTGGATTTAACATGAAGATGTATCTTTCTTATGCCTGTTCTATATAGTCTTACTATTTTGTGTAATCTTGTGTGATTCATGACTAGACGCTCATTTAGTAAAAGGTGAATGTCTACAGGCAGCTATTTTTTGTTACATCCCAAACAACACACACAATTTCTGCCATCAATGTAACTGAGCATCGAGAATATGGGTGAGCCACTCAGACCTTGGAAGGGCTGAATGTATTGAAAGCCTGATAAAGATATCCATAAGCAATTCCCCAATAGCTGAGAGCTGCTTTCAGCAACCATAGAAGATATCTCTGCAAAAAGAAATAATTACCAGCTTTGGGGCAGAAGGGTGGAGTGAGGAGAGCTTCACAGCAGGAAACATGCTGCTGCTGAGCCAACAGAGGATGCTGCAGGGGTTCATCCATGAACCTCTGCTGAGTGAAGGACCTAAGTACATTGGCTTGTGTGGTTGGCTGCTGCTTTTTTGACATTCCCATGCAAGTAAGTAAGCTGAATAACATGCATCTCCTTGCTTATGTGTTAGTATTACAGGAATAAGTTTCTTCATGACTCATTCCCATTTTGTTTCTGTGATTGCTTGTAAAAAATACAACAGACATGTGCAGAGAGGTGAAGGCTCTTGCATTTTGCATTGGAGTAGGAATTAATCTTGCTAAGAGTAGACAATATAAGTGTAGATGCCTGGGAACTCTGCAGAGATGTTCAGGTTGCAGATGGGGAAACCTACGATCATTCACACAGTGGAGGTTGTCTGTGTGTTCTGCATTCAGTGGAGGCGTAGTCAATGCAGCTGCTGTAGTCTGGAGAGTCATTCAGCCCAACAAACACAATGTCTGATTTGACCTCACTTGAATTTTGTCCCCTGGTGAAGGGTGAAGGTTCATACCTGACTGAGTTTCATTAGCTGAGACATTTAGAGCCATCTGAAATATTCTAGGGTATCCAAGACATCCCCAAAGTCAGTATGGACAGGACTTACCGGAGACCTTCTTGTGGACGAGCTGCTAGAAGGAGGTAGCATTGCTCACAGTGCCAGATGCTAGACAGTCATGTCTTCTTTTGCAGCTCTGTTACATGCAATGCTCCCTTTTTTGCACTGTGTCAGACCTTGACTCAGTTGTGCCATTCACTAAATTGAAGGCTCTAGAGTCTGCAGCTGATGCCCTCCCCTTGTCAATATTATGAATGGACCTTGGAGTGCAATTAGTTCATAGCAATATTGATGACTGGGGCTCAGCTGCTCACACTAATGCTTTTGGTGCTGAGATGCTCTAGAGTATCTTGCCTGGCCTGCAGTCATCTCAGAAGGTGTACAGTGCATTGCCTGTGGTATTCCAGCACTTCTAAAAATAGCCCGACTGGGCTGTTGCTACGTTGGCCTCAGGTGATACTTATGCCTGGCCCTGAACACAGTACATTCTGCTGAAACCCTGGTAACAGTGCAATAAGCACAACAACCTGCCTCATTAACTTGAATCTCATGCTTCAGAGTCCATTGGAAATTCTGGAGAACACGGACTTGTGGTACTGCAACAGCATCAGAAACAGTGTCCAAAGTGACAAAAGGAGTTATTTCAAAATTCGGCATGATCTGCCATGTTATATCTGAGCTTGAGATACTGTAAAAGATGAGGATTGATTGCTCCTCTCAGGGCATTTTGGTCAATCTCAACTGCCTCCAAATCTCTGAAGTGGGGCGCACCATCTCTTTCTGCTTTCCTAGTGGTGTAGCTCCCAGCCTTAGATGGGAGTCATTCCATCTAGAAAGGGGTGGGGATTTTTTGGTCTTTTTGGTGGTTTCCCCTGCCACATTTCCTGAAGCTGCTTTCTAAAGGACTTGGCCCACTGTAGAGAAGCCATCAAACTTGATGCCTGACCCCATTCTGATCACACACTGGAGCAGCCGTGAGACTATGAGTGTGTATCGCCCTGAGAGTGTGCTGGGTACCATGCCCTCCAAGCAGTGCCTGGGGCCCTGGTTTCATTGCGTTAGCAATCCAGGTCAGTTGTAAAGTGAATGCTGATTCTGCTGCCCTATAAAACATCAGAGTGTGTGCGCATGCAGTTGTGCCTGGGAGTGATCCCGCTGAGCAGAGCGTTCCCTGCACGTTTTTTCTCCAATGTGTTAAACACTGTCTCATTTCCTAATAGCCTAGAGCCTTGGGTCAACAGGCACTGCTCATCCCCTTCCCTCCCTGCTTCTCATCCGGTTCCCCAAGAGCACTGCCGACAGATGCCAAGGTGCAAAGTCTATTAACAGAGGATCATGCAAAGAGAACTGAGACATGCAGTTTGACTGTTTATGACACTTTCTTTTGCTGAGTTCAGGCTCTTCTTGAATGGATGTTGTGTAGTGCATCAACACCCCTACCCCCCAAGCTCCTGCTGTCAAAGTGCATTGGCAGTGAGGGGGTGGAGATACAATGGTTGCATGGGAAAGAGCACAATGCATGGTCCATGTAGACTGCAGTTCTCACTTTGAAACTTTTTCCTGCACAGACTTCCTTCTAGCATGACATGTCACTAATATATAATAATTTAAGCCCAGGGCTGCAGAACGCACAAAGGATTTCCATGGGGAGTATCCCTGAGGCTGACCTGAGAGCGTGGACTGGCTGGCTAAACAGTGCTGTTTGGCCTCAAAAATGTATCAGGGCTGCATGTAGCCAATTGACATTGTCACTTTTGGAAGTCTCTGCTGAGAGGCACAGCTTGACAGTTCTGTGAAACAGTCACCTGTCTGAAGGAATTAAGGGACATTTTTTATTTATTAATTTATTTCTGCTAGGAATAACAGGAATATGAGCACTGGCACAGACTCACTCCCACATGGAAGTGGTTAACTTAGCAATCTCAGCAGAGGAAAGCCAGGCATTGCAATAGGTATTCCTGTTCTGCATTTTAAAAGCAGAAGGAAGATGTTTCTTGATAACAGAGATAGTGAAATACTTTCTCCTCCTCAAGTAAGGAGGCAGGATGTGAAGTGGCAATTGTTGGAGATGAGCTGCTCTAACTGCTGCCCTCCATTAGACAGCTTAAACCCAGCACTAGTAAAAGCATCAGCTGGGGAGTTCTCCCAACAATTAACACTGAAATGTTTTAAAGATTTGTCCCAGTCCATCTGCATTCCGGCACACCTCGTCCTCACCTTCCTTAGACTCGTCAGCCGTTAGCAGTCTCTCTGGTGTATAGATGTGATTACATTTCTGTAACTAATTTGGCAGTATGTGTTCAAACTCTCAGTCTTCTGGAGTGCTGAGAACACTACAGTCCCATGTTCACACAGCAGCAGATGGCACCGATTCATGGCCACTATGGTGACACAGGGACCTCCGTTCCGGTCTCAGCCCCAAGCAGTCTGAGCAGTTTTCCTTCTGGATGGTGGCATAGGTCCAGATATCCAAATTAACAGAGGGTTTAAGGGTCAGATGCTTCCTACCATCAGCTCTCACCCCATTTCACACCACTACCAGGGAGAGCTGCTAATTCCTGTCAGTGGATGGGACAGGGAAATGCACTCACTGAGAAGTCCCCATGGGACTTGTGACTCCATCTGGGCTCTTTTTACTTCATCTATTCCTCACTGGCCTCTGCCTAACACAGCACTGCCCAAATAACATGATAGAGCTGGGTCCTCCTGGAAATGCTGGCTGACCATAGGTGTCTGTGGGGCTATCAGGTGTGAGCAGCAGCCATCCAGGCATTCAGAATGAGTTGGTAGAGCAGCCATGCAGCCTTCTTCCTTTTATTGAAGGGACAATAAAAGTTTCCTGCTGGTCTCCAAAATGGGGGATACCTTGCAGGCAGGGCACTGCAGACTTGTCAAGTTGCACAGCCCAGCAGGTGTGAAGCATTTTCAATTGGAAACAAGTCAGAAGGAACCCAATTAAGCTGCATGATGGGTGTGGCAGGCTGCACTGCCTGTGATCTGTGAGTGGCAGGACGGTGGTGTCAGATTCGGGCTGCTGGTTAGCATAGTGGGTTTGAAACTGCATGCAGTAGTGATGCATTAATTTGATTTTAATATTCAGATCTAGCTGCAGCATCGAAGCCCTGAGTGCACTGAAGCTTCTGCTACACCCTCACTCCCACCTGAGAACTTTTGCTGCCTGGATTCAAATTGAGCTCTAACATGACACAGCTGTGTAACCTTGGGTGGACTTCTTGGGAAAACAGATAAGCTGTGATGAAGAGCTCTGGCCCTCTACTGAAGAGCTACAGTAAAGTTAAGATGCTTTCTCTTGGTCTGTGTCTGAGCTCTGTTGTAGATATACCTGTGTCTGTCCATGCACCTTGCTAATCTTCCTTCTTGGACTGAGCTGGACATTTCTGGTGATCACTGGGCTGTGGCTTATCCTGGAAACCTGCTTCAGGTCTGGTCTGATCTTTGTGTTTGGAATTGTGCCCCCTGTCTATGAGGATGCTGTCCTGGCAGTCCCTCTACCAGTGAGGAAAGCGCCTGCAGGCAGATCAGGTACCCCTTTCCTTGTGGGTAGGCGTAAGGGTGGCAGACCTGTGAGCAGTGCCCTGCCTGCTTGGGAGGAGGTGGGTGAAGACGCTGTGGCCTTCCCTCCCGCATTAAGTTCTTGGTTGAGCTTTGCATGAATGTCCCTTAGCAACTAAATTGCTTCCTAAGTGTGCTTATATTATGATGTCTTTTACTAAAAGTCTCCAGGAGAGGTCGGTTTCTGAGACACTGTGTCTTTATAGCCAGATGATTGAGCTGGGCTCTTGTGTCCCAACTGGAGATGTGTGTAGTGGGTAAAGGTCTCCAGGATGTGCCTCTGGAAGCAGGGGAGCCAGCCCCTGTGAGGACTCACATAAAATGCCTTGGTGCGTATTGGTGAGGTGTGCAGGACTGAACCCAACTCAGGATACCTGAGGCCCTAGAGCATTCAAATAACTTCACAATGCAGCAGCTGAGTCATATCCAACGAACACTTTATTTGCTTGGAATACCTTGCTTTAGCCAGTTGCTGCCACGTGTTTGTGTACCTCATGCCAACAGCCTTAATATAACTTTTCTGTATATAATGGCCTCTGAGGATTGCTGCGTTATTGGTAATACTCAGTTGTCAATCAGTGATGTCCTTTTAAAAATATTAAAAGCCTCTGTGGTTTTGCTGCCCGGGGCAATGGCCTGCTTCCCTAAGTTCATCTGTGTCAGAAGGGTTCTTTGAACTTTCTATGCTGGGTTACTTAGTTAAAAACAACAACAACAAAAACATCTGCCCAGCTATTTGAGATAATTTGAAACTTGTGATTTGAAAACTACAGAATTTTCGAGCCCAAAAGTGGTTTAGAAAACTTATATGGATTTAGGCTTATTGTCTCAACCTTTGAGAATATATTCAGTGCTGCACAAAAATGAACAATTGTCATGATTCCTTGCAAGGCAGTCCCAGGGCTGCTGTAATACTGTCACCTCTGTGATGCTGCATGCCATTAACATCTTAGGGCCACAGCTTTTGTTATAGCCAAGGGGAAACAAGCCATAGCAATCTCACCAATTGCCTCCTGGCACCTTGTATTCTGAGAGCAGTGCTGAGGTCAGGTTAACGTTTTCCACAGGAGAGCTTCTCACCAGCTTGAGGGAAGAAAAGGTTTTGGATTAAGCTCATCTAGTGCACCTGTGGGGAAGCACAACCGCCTCGAGGCACTGCATTTCTTATTTGTTTATCTGAGCCTTGTATTTACTTGCTGATTTTTGTTTAGATAAGGGTAGTGGTGCCCAGAGGAAGCAGTCTTTGGAAAACTTGAGATGCTGACAACTAGTTACTTGTCTTTCATCAGTTGGCATTCTTAGACTGGCTCCAAAATTATTTTATTCACTAATTAATGAATGTACTGTGCTTTGCTGGGCATACAGCAGAGAGCATTCAGGTGCTTGGAGAATGGCTTTTGCCCTCGCTTTCATCATTTCCCTCTCAAGGGTCTCCCTGGCTTGGTGCTTCATGCTTTGCTGAGGTTGTCCCAGAGTGCTCAGCCCTTCCAAGGTGATTTTTTAAAAAATATTTTCCATCGAGAAATGCAGTTCTCTTTTCTCCTGGTTGCATTTTTTTTCCCCTGCTAGTGCTCTTCTGCTTTCTCTTGGTGGTGGCTGTCTGGGCACCTGATGTGGTCTGGCTGGTGAAAACCTTTGGAGTAGGACCCCTGAATTGCTGGAGCTGCTTGTGAGGACAGAGATACATCAGTGTAAAGATGAACATCTCCAGGAACTGTTTGAAATAAAATTGTCTCCTGAGAGGCACTACTTCTCTTTGCTTTAATTTTAGGGCTTGAGGAAATACAGCAAAGAGCCTTCAGTCTCCTCGTCAGTACAGTTCAGCTTATCCAGGCCAGGAGACTGTTGCATTTTATACATAGTGTTTTTCTGAATCAAATTGTACATTTATCAGAAACTAGACCTTCCTGTTTGATATATGTTGAAAAGTGCCACATATGTTTATTGTGCTATATTAATAAAATGTAATAATGCTGAGACTCAAAGACTTCCATTCAGAAGAGGGGCAGAGGAGCAGTGAATGAATTAAGACAAGATGAAGAAAAGGGAAAGATGTTTTTTAAAAGTTTTTTTAATCGAAAAAACAAGAGCCTTTCTTGCTGCAGATGCAGGCCCTGAGCTGCCATGAGACTGGACTACACAATAAACCACATCTTGATGCTGATAAATGGAAAGAGGTATGTACTGGATGGGATTTTTCTGCCTAAAAATGTTTTGTATCTTTGTGGGTAGCCCAGGGCTGCTTTTGGAGTCCAGGGTGCAGGTTTATTTTTGCCTGAAGCTGACATCTGTATTGAGAAGGGAGGAGGACTGGCTTGCACTGGCCTCCTCCACCAACTCAGTGAGCTGTTCCCAGCTAGTGATGGTTTAAAGGTGTTGAGAGCTCAGCTGTCTGTGAGTGCGCTTTCATCCAGGAGCACAATATCAGGCCATTGGAGACCCTGAACAGTAGTGAGATGCTCTGGTGATCCTTCCGCTCTGGCACTAGAAGTGGTGCAACCGTGCCTGAGCCTGTGGCACAGCATCTTCCACCATGGGTGGCTGTGTCCTGTGATGGTCTTTGCTGGGAGCAAGAACAACTCCAGTTGCTCCAGCTGCCCCTGCTTTGAGCACAGGGGTTGCACTAGGCAATCTCCAGAATTTCCCTGCCAACCTCAACCTTTCTGGGTTTGTGTTTTACTGTAGGGGCTAGAGCAGAAACAGTTTTCAGGGGGCAGAGGTATCAAGGAATAGAAAGGGATGGAAGGTGCAGATGGCAGCTCTAACTCTGTATGAGGAGTACACTTTTGGACAGAAGGTGAAGAGCTGCAGGCAGCATGCCAGGAGGGAGGTGGTCAGTGGTAGCACATAAAGCTCCCACTAACCCTGCTGTACTAGAAAAAGCTGTCAAAGTCATGCTATTAAGGACCAGGCTTTCAATGTGGCACAGCATTTTTTGGGTGCCTGATGATGTCTTCTGAGAGTCTGGCATCAGCTCTGTGTGCTCAAGACTTGCATTTTCAGCACCAAGCTGTCTTCAGGCTTGGGCCCTAGCTGCCCTCTCACTTTAGATGACCCCCTTTGTCCACCTAGCTGCCCTCTCACTTTAGATGACCCCCTGCTTAGATGCTACTGCTTAGATGCAGTAACGGTGAAATGTATGCCAATGGGGCATGTTAATGCAAAAATTCCTGGCCTGTCTGTACCTTTTCCTGGCGCAAATCCAAGGTTGCTGCAAACACAAAGGGATTCATCACTCTCCAGCTGTCTGTAGACAGCAAACCAAGAGCAATGTTTGACAGTGAGGAATAGTTACCTTGCCAGCTTTGCTTTATCCACATTTCAAATTCAGAAGGGAGATGAAGCCACATTACCAATGGCTCAGACAAGGAGCCTGTCAACAGCATCTAGTGCAGCTGGAAGCTCCCTCATCCTAGGAGAGATGTGCCTGTGGCAGCAGGGTGGAGGGGTGAGAGGCACTGCAAATGCCCTCTCTCCCCTCGGCCAGGATGTCCTCTGAATCTGGTCCTTCCTCTCATGTTTGTTCCTCTCCGGGGTCTGGCTTTGGTTATAAATGGCCCTGTGATGCTTAAGATGCCCAACCAAAGCCTGACATCACAAGTCCTGCCCAGCCTGAGGAAGAGCATACTGAAGTGAAGCCTGTGCCAATTTATTTTGCTCATCCTTCCCACCTCTTCTTAATTAAATTAGTTTGAACATGAAGGGTTCCCTGACCCTTATTGGGTTAAGTGAGCCAGTCTCCATGGCAACCTGCTTCTAGAAGGTCTGACATCTTGCTGCCTCTCCTCCAAACCCTTCCACATCCCTCATGTTTAATTCCTCTGCAGTTGTTTTTTTTTTTAAAGGCACAAAGTTATGTTTGCATCTGGACTGGGCTGCTATTTCCTAATGCTGCAGGTGCTGTACCACACTTTGGAGGAGGCAGCTCTTCTCAGGCTGGTGGGATGACTTCAGAGCACTAATCTTGCAGCAATCTCAGGGTCTGCTTCTTCCAAAGCTGCAAAATAGTTTCCGTTCAGATAACTTTTTGGTGTGGATAAAAACATACAGAAAGTAATGCTCTGTGGTAATCCTTCTGGAGAAAAGAAAAAAACCTAAACAACTAATTTAGAACTTCGACCAGGAACAGTCCGGCTGATTCCAGGTGTCATAAATAGCATGATTTGGCACATGCCATGGTACAGGCCAAGCCAGGGGCAGAGACCATAAAATCTGAAAGTGTCACCAGACTCACGGGCATACAGAGTGCCTAGAGATGTTGACGAAAGACCTCATGGTTGCACACAGTGTAGACCAGTGTTTGTGCAAGAAGTTCCCTTATGCCTCCCCTGCTTCATATGCATTATGAAATAATTTTCTTGTACAAAGAAAGATGTTCCCTGGCCTTCTGCCTCTATGCAGAGGCAAGGTTTGGGGCAGGTTTTTTATTTTGGCGGCAAAGCTAGTGGAGGCTAGAGCTCCTTTTATATGTCCAATGTTGGCTCTTCCAAGGAAAACAAATAAAAAGCTAAGAAGCATCATATTAGAACAACAGCTTCCAGGCACTTCTGCCTTTGTAGGATTTAGCATGAAAAGGAAAGGAGGCAATGCAAAGAAAAGGCTGGGAAGTTGCTTGATTGTGTGCACTATTTATGTACCTAGTAAAGAACGTGAGTGGAGAAATGTAAGAGGCAGAGATGTACTAAGACTCGGAGATGAAAGATTTTAAGCAATCTCAAGCTCAAAATATGATTCGGACATTTAACAAGGAGGGAATCTATCAGGAGAACATACCCTAAAGGAAGCAATACATTTGCGATCTTTTTGCATCTTTAAATTACATTTGGGAATGGAGTTCATTTAAGATTCATTTAAACTATTTTAGATGCCTATCTTAGGATGACATGACCTGCACCCATTACCTCCACTGATAGTAAAGGGAGCTTTGGGTGTCTGAATGAAATACAGGTGGCAGTATTTTAAGCATCTATAAACAGCAAATTGAATTTCTCCCTGGGGTGTCTCTCTAAAATAACTGCTTCAGATGAATTATGATAAATGCCTAATTTAAGAGTGACTTGGGAAGCTTCTCTAGGTCTGGATTATGTAGCCAGCCCCAGAACAGGGCTGAAAATTGTCTGGGTTTAAAATTATAAATTTAGGTGCAAAATGAAGTGTGCCTTCCCAGCCCAGTTCTGTCATACACACAGTCATAGATATCTGAACATTTTGCCAGTTTGCATACTATTTCTCAGATGAGCCAATCTGTGATTAAATGTTTCTATAGGCTTAAGGAGATACATCCTGCCTTTCATTACAGTGAATGCCAGACAGGGCTTTTGAAAATTGTCTATGTGTAAAGTGTTTGAAGAGCTATGGTTTCACAATACCTTGAAAAAAAAAAAACATGCAGAAAACCATTAGTCACATAGAAAGGATGTGTATATGTGCCATTGTCTCCTTCGAGCAATGTTTACATATGACTGTCCATTTTGAAAAGCATATGTCTGTGCCAGGGCCCTGGAGGCACCAACAGGCTTTAATGGCCCTGACCAGACTTGCCTGTGGGTGCCCCAGATGGGTGATGGATGAGTTGTTGCAGATCTTGGGATGGTGCAAACTGTAGAAACCCTGGTGGGATATTTCATCTTCCTCTGCACCAGCATATCTGTTCTTAGGTCTTTCCTGTGGGGTTTGATGATGCCCTGCTCTTACTGTGAATGGTGCAGAAATTATAATGAGGAATGCATCACTGCTAAAATAGACCCTGGGCATCTGGCACCATCCTGGCCTGGCCCACCTTCTTTCTGCATAAGAGTGCAGTAATTGCCATGCTCTTCCCACTATCCAGGGCCAGCCTTCAGTGCATGGGGTGCTTTTCCCACCTCCTGCTGCTGAGTAGTAAATCTCTTCAGTCATAACCTAGATGACTAGTTGAAGAGGATGGGCAAAAGCAACACTGGGTGTGACAAGAGGCAAAATGAGAGGGGAAAAAGCTGAAGAAATGTAAGGTAAAGGAAGCACTGATGCTGCAGTTTTGCAGGAAATAGAGATTTGAAACTGCCAGTGCAGAGAAGATAGGGTCCATACAGCTTTTACCCAGCTAACTCAATACAGAAAACAGCTTGAAGAAGCAGAGGATGGAGGAGAGCATTGGACTCAAAGGTCATCATTTCTCAGTTCTGTATTTCTACATATTAATTCTGAGCCCAGCCCACAGTTTGGTTTGATCACAGCTGTTCAAATATAGGATTCCCTTTATGCAAACTTTCAAGATGCATTAAATAAAGCTTTCATCTTTCACTCCTCCCCACTCCCTAGAGAAGAGCGCAAGAAATGGGACACACAAAGTGGTCCCACCTGGCTGCCTCCTCCACCTTCAAATGTTCTCCTCTGTCACAGTTTCTTATTTGAATCATACACCGTAAATTTGAGCTGGCCTCATATGAGGCCATAGGTGTGATGGTAGCATGCTCCTTTTATCTGTGTGTGCGTTCCTCTAGTTCCCTTGTGTCATGTGGAAGCCCCCCCTGCCATGGCCAGGCAATGTCAATATGTTGCTTCTGGTTTTCAGAAGGCATCTGTGCAATCTGTGCTGTGGGGCTCTGAAATGGGAAGCTGTGCCTTAGAGTGTGCATTTCCATGTTGGCTTTTAATTAGTTCATGTCCTAGAAATACAGCTCTATGGCCATTACTCCAGCCCTGCCTTGGTGCCAATATCTAAACAATTTCAAGCTTCTCATCTTCTCCATGGTGATTTTTGATTCCTTGAAGACCGTTTCTTCCATCTCCGGACTCGTCTCTTTGACTTGCGGCTTTTGCCATGTGGAGTTTTTTAGGTGTTTGTTTGTTTTGTTTTGTTTGTACTGTCGGCATGGCGGAATCATGAGTATCGCTAGCCTGGTCCAGTCCTGTCCCTCTTCCCACTGGAGGCTGGACTTCTTCCCTGCTTCTTTTGTAGGCATGGTTCAGCTGGGTGAAGATGTTACTCTGTTGACCCTGTCCACAGCTGGGGAAGATGCCCTGGTAAATCCCTCTCAATACATTCCTTTATTTTCATATTGCATATGTACTTCTTCATTTCAATTAATTATTATAGATTAGGATAATTAGATGCCTCTGGTCATTGTCTCTTTTTGCTGGTGTCTTGCATCAGAGCTATTTCATGCGTTCCTGAGGGAGATGTTATTTTTCCTATACTTTTGTTAATCTTTGTGGAGCAGATGCAGTTTGTGTCACAGATCTTAACAGAAGAGCAGAGCTGATGCCACTGAAATTACCCTGACAGGTTAATCTTGTTACAAACATTCAGAAGACCTTGTAAAATGGTGTTGCCTTTGGCTGGATCTTGCTCCTTTAGTTTACTTATGAGGACATCATGTGTGGCAGTGACAGAGACCTCACTGAAACAGTGATTTATCACAGCAGTATCCCCCTCTCTATTTCTTGTCAGAGGAGAAGTTAAGACTGTGAGTTTTGGCCCATGTGTCCAGAGGGCATGAGATGCTGTTTGAAGGAGTTAGTTACACGTCAGAAACTGCTCTAAAAGACATTTTTCTCCAAGCGTGTTCTTGGGTGTTTTATCAGCATGTCTGGCCTTTGGTGAAAGCGGAGCTGCCCACAGATCCACCTTATGTCTCACACCAGTGTGAAAGGGTACTACTTGGTTTCTTGAAGGCAGCAAAATATTCTCCTTTCCTTGTGTTCCTTATGAGGTAGACTAAATTTAAATTGTCATCTTAGTAGTAGAGAAGCAATTGCATAGGTTCTCATCAACAAAAGCTGCTGTTGATGGAGTGCTGATGAGGTGCCCTGGCCCCCAGTGACTCCAGTCAGAGCCACGTGTCCTTCAGTCTGCATGCATCTCATAATCCCTCTATATCTCTTCTATTAGCTTTTTTCCTAAGATAGACATTGATGCATTGGTGGTTTCTGCTTCCAAATGCTAACCAGTCTTTTTGTTTGTTTGTTTGTTTTTTCATTTATTTGCCTTCACAAAAGATGTAAGCAGAAGATATGGGTAAAAATGAGCAAACTCAGGAAGAAAGCTGGAAATTATGCACTGGATTTCCAGCATATTATCATTGCACAGTTCTGAGAACCCTGAGGTTATGTGGACGTGGTGGGTGCATTTTTTTCTGGTGTCATCTGTACACGTGGGAGGGACTAGTCCATCTATCAGCTGTGTGTTTCTTCTGAGCTTGCAGTGTCTGGCAGAAGCAGAGAGAACAGTGCAGGTCAGCCCTCCAGCTGCTGTTGTGGTAGAGTAGTCTTAGTTACTGTTAGGCAGTAGGAGTGAGGTTAGCTCCTGATGTTTCAGCAACTAAATCTAGCTCTACATGTCTAAATGAAGATGTATCCAAGGGTGCTGTGTGTCAGTGGGACCTGTTGGGCTATCCTGCTTGGTAGTCTGACACATCCATCTGATCAGCTGAATCACACCTAAAATCATAAAAGCTAAATCCCACTCCAAGCTAGGCTTAGTGAACAGTTGCTCCCACTGAAGAGTGTGTGAGCAGTGTCAGCAGAGTCCTAGGGAAAAAAAGAGATGGCTGGTCGCATATGCTAGTCACAAAAAAAGCTAATCTTCAGTGTTCAAATCTTCTTCCCTCTTCCTCACCCAGTCCTTGTCCTGCATTTTCATATCTCCTCTTCTAACTCACATGCCCTCTCCTGGTCTTGTATCCACAGGTGCCCTATAGTCTCTGCTCTTTTGTATGCAATGTAATATATGGCACATCCTGGTCAGACCCAACTCTCCTATTTGAGATTTGTCTGAAAGGGAACAAGTACAACCACAGATCTGCTGAGGACCCAAGAACTGGAAACATACAAAGAACTTGGACCCATCTGCTAACATGAAGTCATCTTGTCACCTGAGTGCAAAGCCAGAGATCTGGGAGAGCATTTGAATGGCTGCTGCTGCAGTGAAAAATTAAATCACTTTGAGAGCACTTTCAAACTGGATGGAAAATTCAGTCGCTCTCATGCCAATTTCATCCTGTAAGTGGAATTAACTCTTGCTTTTGCAGCACTCTTTAGCCACAAGCAAGTGTCCTTTGTGCACCATCTCCAAGGGATTTTGTTCTCTGGGAACTGTGTGTTTCTGAGCCAGCAGAAAGCGGGCACAGGAGAGACCCTGCTGCGTGCACAACATCAAGGGGAGCATGATGGAAATAGGAGCCCATTTTGGCCTTAATGTCTCAGACAACTTGGACCTGAGTCTGAAAAGCTAGGTTTGAGACCACCTGTAAGGCAGTGGCTTGTATGTGTCTTGGTTTGATGTGGTGGTTTATTTTTTTTTGTGTTTGTTTTTTTTTTTTCCCTAGGTGGTAAGAAGCTGCCTGGGAAGGAGGTTTGGAAAGTTGAAGAGGGGAGATCAGGCATTGAAAGCAACAGTCATGTTCCATCAGAAGAGAGGTAAGTGAGCATTCCCTACCACAATAGGATTTTTAAAGCCCAAGTTGACACTTAGTGGGGAAAAAAACCCCAACGGCTCTCACTCTGCCTCCAAATGACACAAGATCTGGACATTATTTGATTTGCTGGCTTGCGATGCGCAAGACACCTGCTGTTGGAAAGAGGTCTCCAGCTTTGACAGAGCAGCAGGAGAACTCCAGGGAGGCAGCACGCTCTGGGCAGTCCCCAATGCCCTCCTTCCTGTCACATGCCACCTGTGTTGGGGCACTTGGGACAGGTTTTGTGCCTGAAATGAGGAAGAAGGCAGAATCAGAACAGGGACAGGTCTAAAGAGCTGGGGTTCTCGGCCATGAGGGCTTTTTTTGCAAAGAGTAGGGAGACCCATGGCTTGAGCTGGAGCACAATAAATACATCTCCGTCCTGAGACTGGAAAAACAAGTGCAGAAAGGGATACAGAGCTCTTAAAGTACAAAGCACTGGGAGCCAGCGTAGATTTACGAAACTGGGTGTGCAAGTGTACTTCCTGTCCTTCTGTCCAGGGTATGTGCTGTTCCTTGCAAGATAGAAGAACAGAAGTTCCCACTGTGACCCACTGATGAACTACAAAAAATATGGGAAATTGTTTCAAAGAGTACCCTTAACAAAATCAAACCTTTTTTTCTTTCAAATGTTTCACAAAGCTGGACTGGCCCAAGTGCAGATGGTAATTTCTGGCGCAGTCTGGAGTAACAGAACTGAGTGGGAGAACTGAGAGTGGAGAGCAGGAGAAACTCTCCTGCCCTCTTTTTAAGAGGATTCCTACCTAGTCCTTGGTAAAGATTTGAGGAGTGATCCCAGTTGCCTTCAGTATTGCAGGTTCAGAAACTGCTCTATGAGCAGGCTGGTGAGGGAGAAGGACAAGGACAAGGTGGTGCTCTGGTCTCTGTGCAAGGGGACTGCCTGACTCCTCTTTCTGGTGCTAAGGTGTAGAAAACTTGAAATGTAATGGAGCCATAAAGAGTATTGTCCCTTCTTCACTAAAGGCTGATGAGGGAGCTTGTGGCTCTTTACAACTGAGACAAGTTTAAGGGTCTCAGGAATTGGTGTGTTTTTCCACTGGCCAGTGAGAGAGACAGCAAGCAGTGCCAATAACCAAGACAAGGAAAGACACCTCTGGTGGCTCCAGCCTCAGCCAATCCACTCCACTGAAGTGAAGTGGGTTTGGGCAACTCCACTGGTATGAGCAGCACCCTGGTATCTTGAGGGCAGTGGCATCTGACTGGGGCATTTACCAAACATGGTACAGGCATGAGCTGGTTCTCTCTGCTGCAAGACAGGGTCTGCGGTCTCCCATGTTAACCTTGGAAGCTGTCCCCATGCATGCTAAAACAATGTGAAGCCTATTCTAGGCTTTCTTAAAAACCTCTATAAAAATCTGTAGCCTAAATGTATTCTTCAGCTCATTTAGTTTTGCTCTGAAACATTTTTCACATTTGATATTTGAAGGATCCTCTGTATAAGGCACCTGCTTAAGGCAGTGTAAGAAGCACCAATACATTTGATAATTGAATGTTTGCTTCCATCTAATTGTTCCTTATTATACATGTTCTTCGAGCCAAAAGCCTGACTACTGACACTCTCCCTGGAGTACTAAGCTTCAAAAGAGATGGAGAACAGTTTATTTTCTTAAAGCATGGTATATATTTAAAATGGAGCCCTATCCAAAAGTGTCAGGAAACAGATAAAGAAACAGAGAATAGCAAACCCAGCAGGATAATTATAAAAAGCTGAATATAGGGAAAAACCCAGATTTCAGCAAGCTGATAACATTACAACAGCAATAACATTGAAAGAGCTGGCACTTACCTACAAACACCAGAGCACTTGTGTGAGCATTATTTCAGCTCTAGTAATATTCATCCACAGATCTCAAAATCTGGCCTTTTTGTGCTGGCAGGGTGACAGATCTGTATCCAGAGATCAGCTGTGGCCATCATCTTTACTTCAACCGAAACCCAGAGTAGATTTGGTTTCCTTAACGAGTTTTCAACCACCTCCGTGCTGCAGGCAGGCTTTTTCCCGGATTTCAAAGTCCTCTGGGCTTTTCTCTGTTTTGAGTGCTTTCCCCTATAGGGTTGGGTACAACTCGCCCACCTGTGCTGCTGCTCAGATCTGCATCTTGCCCTCTTGCAGAAATCCCAGAAGGAATGCGGAGGGTTGAATGAACTCTACATACGGCTAACGCTGCAGCCACGTGGTGGGTTCGTGCTGCTCCATCACACGTACTGTTGCATTTACACAGGCTTGCAGCAAGGGAGGCAGCGTTTTCTCAGCTATAAATACAAATACATCCAAGCAGTTAAGATTATTATTATTATTTTTTTTTTTAAGCACGAACAGTCTCTGTGTGCAAACGACTCTATTTTCAGTTGCACCAACTAAGAAAGGATTTGTGGTACTTTTAGTTGAACTTTCTGTTGGTTATGTTTTCTCCTTAGGTTTAAGCCTGTCTTGAGAAAGTGAGGTTTACACATGTGTATGTGATTGGAGAAGCTTCTCTGAGCTGGTCATGGAGGGCAAATTAAGCCCTGGTTATGGAGTCAATGGAGTGTCTAGGACTGTTTCTGAGAAAGGATGTGATCAGTGTCTCAGAAGCACAGGGTGGTGGAGAGCAAGGGGCAATTCCTGAGGTGAGTCAGCTCATGCTGGGATGGGTGTCTACTGCTGTGCGAGTCATTCCTTTTTCTTGCCACTGGCTATAAAGAGACAAAAAACTGATAAGCAAATTGGAGAGATCTTTGCGGTTGTCTGAATTTGAATAGATGATTCTTACCAGCGGGTTTGACGGCCCTAGTGATGAGGGCTCAGCAGAGCTTCTGCATCCCTACAGGAGGGGTAGCAAGAGCCATTGAGGCCCTGAAATTGGCTCTACACAGGGCATCACAATTCTCCTAAGGACTGGTGTTGGGATGCAGTGGGATTAGCACATCTGTATCAGAAAATTAAACATGCCTGGAACCCCACTCTCAGGTAGGGACACTAAACTGTAATGGTGCGATTTTTATCTATGACATTAAACTTTCTTCAGAGTAGGATGTCCCTAGGCAGGGCCTCTTGGCAACAGCTCTGTGCCTGGAAATTAAGTGACAGGTGGCTTGTATGGCTTGATGTGGCAGGGCTAAAAACATGCTTGAAACTGTTTAGATGATGTAGAACTGGGGATGACTGAGTGACACTCTTTAATTTACTAGCAGAGATGGAAGCATAAGGCTGCACTTCAAGGGGAGGATTAGTATTTGCCAGGCTGGGAGCAGCAGACTTCCTCTGGCCCAGTGTCTGACCCAGATACCAGGAGTATCTGATGGGACCAGATTGACGGATTGGGGCTCCACTCCAAGAATTTTGGTTGCAGAAAGCCCTTACTGTAAGAGCAAACGAATTTTTTTCCGATTTAAATTTTTCACAGCAAGCTGCAAACGTCCCCAAATGGAGACCTCACGCTCTTCATACCCGCTTTCCCTTCCTTCAAAAGGAGCGTTTTGCTGCCCTCTCCTGTCCAAAGGCAGGCAGAAAAGGTGCCACACCGTTTAGGTCTCCAGGTGGAGAGGGAAAATTCGCAGTGGGGGCTCCACCGACCCCCACAGCAACCAGGAGAATGTCCAGGACACTTTTACCTTTGCCTCGATGTATCCCACTTGCAGGCATCCTCAGGCTGGCTGTCTGGGCTTACATCCTCAGCCTACGTGGAGCTGTAGCAAACCACAAAACTGAAACCTGGCAGTGAAAACATGCAACTGGGACATGACTGCACCTACCAAACTCACCTTTGGGTGGAAAAATCCGGTTTCCTCTGGCTGTAGTGAATGATGTGATAAAGCTGTTCCCTAGATGTCTGTCTCTGCTGCACTCTGAGAATGAGACTGAAACATAATGATTTGAGAAAAGGCCAGATAAGGGCTTTATCTGGGATGTCTCAGACTGAGAAGAGAAATTGAAGCATGTTTCTGTCCGGACATCCCACCCTGGTCTTCAGGGGTTGCCAGACTGGATCCTCAACTGGCTTGTATTGTTATCGGTCCTGCTTTGCTATCATGTTCCTTAGGTGACAGTCTCCTCCAGCTGCAAGAGAAGAAGAAAGCAATTGCTTATCAGTTGAAACCTGTCACATCATGCCTCTGTTAAGGGGACTTCCCATTGCTTTGGCAATTCCAGAAGTAAGGGATGTTGCAATGATGCACCATGAGGATTTTCAACTTGTATTAAATGCTAGGTGGTGAATGGCTGGGACACTGATGCTCTCCAAAAGGTCTTTAGGAAAAAGAGGTGCATTTTTTTTTAGTTACTGACAGATGCTGGTGCACATGGGACATCTGGACTCTGGCAGCAGAATGAGAAACTTCAGGAAGAGGTGGACAAATGCAGGAAAATGACACTTTTGTAAGAGCCAAATTACTGTCCTCCAGCACTGGAGATGAGCTGGGTGCCTGCAGAGACATCATGTATTAAACTCAAGATCATGTGGTCTGGCCACAAGTATAAAGCAAGTCACAGACTTTTATGGAGTTAATAACAAGACAATGTATTTGCTTTATGTGGCAAGATTTTGGTGGGGGGGAGTTGCAAGGGTGACTTCTGTATCAGAAGTAGGATGCTGTGAAGAGTGGGCAGGGTGGACACAGGATATGTCTAATGTGAAGGCAAAGACTGACAAGTTTATGAAATGAATTATATTTTGTGGAGTCTGTGACGGCCAAGGATTCTTCTGGGTGGGAGACAGGTATCCAAAATGAGGCATGGTTTTCTGAGCTCATCTTTCCAAAAGAGGTGCTAAGCTTGTATAGAGCAGCAAGGGATTGGTTTGGCTGTCTGAACAGAGATGCACCACAGTAGGCACTGGGTTTCCCCTAGGTTCTCTGTCTTCTGTCCTATTGGACATTTGATCTGCTGTTAGGACTAGCTTCCTTATGACAGCAAGCTCCAGCTGTGCTCCATGACCTAAACATGCTCGTGTCCAGATGCTGAAACTTCCAGAGTCAGGCATGGCATCCATCCCCTGAGAGCTGTGCAACAATACTGCCCATGTTACCAGCTAGCTCCTGCTGCTCATGGGCTGGTCTGTGGTTTGCTTGACATTCTCCCTGTTCTGTTGTTCATGTTTTTGTCTGAGCTAGCATGTGTGAATGTTTGAGCTTGTTTATCTGTTTCAGCTGAAAAACTCCACAAGCTCCAGCAAAATGCTAATAAGAAGCATTAGCTGCAGCTAATTGAACTGCTTCTATGATCCTCCGTAATTATCTCCTGGTATAGCACCTAATCCTAAAAAGGCAGTCTAAGAAAAGCAGAATGGATGCCAGAGGTAATCAGATGCCAGATCTGGGAAAAGCATTTAATTTTCTTATCCAAATTAAGGTGTTTTTTTTTTTTTTTGATTGATTACCTCACTAAATATTTGCTGTTGAGAGCAAAGTAAGCTGCTGCTGGTGGGAACTGCAAAGGGAATGTCGGTTGCTCAATTATTTACAGACTTGCTTGGCTAGCTGAGTGTGCGCCAGGAATACAAAGAGGGCCGTCGCTGGGAATCTCATAGGAGATTTTTCATTGGGAGTAAAACGCAAGCAATGACAAGGGGGAATGCTCTCCTGAGTCAAAATGCTGAAACTTGCCCAGTGATAAATTGAGCTGTCACCAGGGCTTTATTATCATGTCCAGAGAATGCCTTCCCCCTATCTTTCCCCAAACTCTTTGAGTTTGCAGACAAGGAGCATATATTGGGTTAGCACAGACCTTTGAGGTCAGCAGCTGCAATTGCTTGCAGTGCCTTTAGAAATCGCCATTAGTAAGTGTACTAGCTTTGTCCTAACCTAGCTTGTAGGTCTTATTGGTGCAGCCCTTAGTTGGGTTGGATGTACTGTATGCTCAGCATGTGAGGTTCACTCCTTGCTGAGCGGTCAATGCCTTGCTTGTCCTGATCTTTCACGTGTCTCTGTAATTCACAAAGATGGAGACAGCACATAACAATTAAAACCAGGTTTATAAGCTGTGCAGAGACAATGCAAACTATCACAGCATTTTACAAGTATGGTCCTGGAGAACTGCAGTCTCAAACCATACAACAGACTTGAAAGTGAAGCAAAATTCATGTACTTTACAGAATGGGAGAAGGAGAATTTGGCAGCAGTAGCTATTAATAAGCTATGAAATATAGGTTGCTGTTAAGGAAGCTCAAATATCAATGAAGAACTATACAGCCAAGCAGAGATAGCGGTGTAAATGGTTTCATAGTCGGATATGAATATATATCAAAAAGGAAAGGAATCTATGCGGTGGTGTTGCGTATCTCGCTGGTTGCAGCTGCCAAAACTGTCATTAAAGATCTAGAAAATCTCTTAGTCGGGTTGAAGTTGTGTAGTTAGGAATGAATAAGCAGGATAATGTCATCATACATTCACAGCAAAACAGGAAACATCTGAACCCCAGGCTGCAGCTGAGGAGGGTTTTGGGGAGATCATTCCCCTTTCCACTGAACTGGGGCTGTCAAGTAATGGTTCATCCTGTTAAAAGCTGCTGACCAGGACAATGCCCTGTGAGGATTTTGACTTCTCATTTGTGCTTGTAGGTGCCTCATTGCACTGGCCCATGCCAGTTCCAGCTGTGGTGTCAAGCCTGGACCTAGGAATTCTGCTGAGACCTTCAACAAAGAGGTGAACTGCTTAGTCCCCCTGTTAGTTCATGCTTCTAAAGCATTACTCATATTTTTTCATCCCATTATGGTGTTTCTATTTGTTCAATTGTATGATTAACTAGGCAAGATGGCAAAAAGCATCTGCTAATATTAAGCATAAAATTACAACAATATGTTACAAGATCAGCTTCACTTAGTGTTACGAGAGGGTGCTAGTTTGTTTGATAAAGGGAACTGTGTTGACATACTAGATGTGCGAGCTTCTTTTAGGCCTTATTTACACTGTAAGTTACTGAAGGGCTTAACCTTTTTATATGCGTTTTCCACTAATGGACTTTCATCCTGATCAGCTGGAGATAGGAACAGCGTGAGGTCATCGGTGCTGTTTGTGTAGTACTGAATTTTCTGCCTGTGTCGATTTACCATGGCTGGTTGCTCGGTGCACGTGCCTTTGGCAAAACACGCCAAGTCTCATCCCTGACACAACCTATCAGGGAAAACCAGCATAAACCTAACTCACATTCTCCTTGGATGTTCATACTGGATGTGGGGAATACGAGGCACAGCAAAGAGCAAAGGATAAGATAGGTGCATGCCCTCCAAGGCCTTGGGAAATTAATGCTGCTTGTGAATAAACTTTGCTTGCCCCAGCAGCACTGCCTCTGGGCCAGTTTGTACCTACTCCCTGTGCACTTGAAGGTCTTACATAAACTGCCCTGAAAAGTGTCTCAGAGATGTTTTCGCTCTGTGAAACCCGTACCTTATTGCAGTGTTGGACTAGGCGGGCAGGAAACATCTCTACCTATGCTGAGCCATTTCTGGGCTCCTTCAGCTGCTTGATCCAGCTTGCTCCTGGCATCCTTTTGGTCCTGAAGCTACCAGGACACTATGCCCGGAATACCAGCTTCTGAGCCCAAAGCCTTGCTCAGGAACCAGAAAGCTCCCACCAAGGCCCCAGTAAGGAAATAGCCTTTAAGAGGCTGCCCGTGCGCCGAGACCCTGGCTGGCAGTCGCGGGCAGGGGCTGCGCTATCCCCGGGCCTGCGGGAGCGCGGCCCTTCGCCCTCCCGGTGTCCTCCCCTTCCCTCTGTGCCATTCCCCGCCGCGGAGGGACCCGGTCGCCGCCTCCATCCCCATGGAAACTCCGGCAGCCCTGGGCGGAAAGGGCAGTCCGAGAGGGGACAAAAGGAGCGCGGGGAAGCGCACAGGAAGAGGGAAGCGCTGGAAAAGAGGAAGGAATCGAAGCTAGCCGGGGCGACAAAGCTGGGGGAAGTTTGGGGGAGAGGACGGGGGCCGGAGATGGGGGGAGGGCCGGGCGCGTGGCGGGGGCCGCCGGAGCAAAGCAATTGGCGGGTGAGCGTGGCTGGGGCTGACTGAGGCGACACCTGAGCTGCCAAAACAACCTGCGAACACGCGTGGAGGGGACACGGGAAGCAGGAAAATGCCAGGTTGCTGGAAGGAGAAGAGAGCTGAAAGAAAGACTTGGAAGCAGCAGAGGTGGTTACAATTTCTGCAGAGGTGGCACAGAGGTGAATACGTCAGGCTGAGTGATGTGTGACAGATAGGATGTGGGTTAGCAGGCAAAATCTGTGACTGGCTTTTTGGTGTATGTTGTGGGTGGGTTTTTTTGTTTTTGTTTTTTGTGGTGCGGGGTTTTGTTTGTTTAGGTTTTTTTAGGATTTGGTTTGGTCTGGGCTTTTTGGCTTTGTTTGTTTGTTTTTGAGAAAAGAGACAACATCTGAAACATTGAGATTAGAAAGAGCTAGGGGATAGAAAGGACTTGGCAGAGCTTGGGCAAGGAGCTGGCACAGTGCTGCCTGCTCTGGTGCTGGGAGGTGCTGGGTGGGTGTCACCACCATGTCATGCTCTGGGCGTGTGGAGTAATCTGGCAGGTTGTGCCTATGCTGTCCCAACACAGCCAGGTTTTCAGTGCCTTCAACTGCAATACATGAAGTATAGGACTGAAGAAGGGTGGCAATTTGCAGCTAAATAAGTAATTTTAGGGGTAACATGCTAATGTTTTTTCTTAAAGTGAAAATGACACAACGCTTCCTTGGAATTACGTGGCTCAGCATTCCTTAGAAGAGACACTCCAGTCCAAAATCTGTCCTGCAGGCATCATGAATGGCTCTGTCCTACCAGAGGCATCAAACTCCATCACACCTGAAAGCTTTTTGTGTTTCATGATGCTAGCAGCATGCACAGACTGCTACCAGTTTCCTGTGAAGAATAAAGAGGGACTGGTTTTGCCTTCTGGATGCTTCAAACCAAAGTATTGTTGCTATGGCCTCTGGGGCAGAGGTTTCTTAGAAGCACCATCTTGCTGATGAAACAGGCACATAAAATTCAGTTATGTGTCAATAATCGTGTGTGCATGCAAGGTGCCATTTCTTGATTGGTAATGGTGGGAGTGCACCTAACCTGCTTTCTAGCAGACTGTTTCTGAAAAGCTTGCTGTCGTGGCCTCTGCTTGTTTGCATCTGTTTGGCAGGCTGAGGAACACTGGGGTCACAGCATTTCCAATATCTGGTCTCAGCCAACTCACTCTGCTCCATCTGAAAAACAGGCTATAGAGGGATGCTGTTGTCCACAACTTGTGAATCAGTGCAGACAAAGCGAGGTTCAGAAAGGCAGTGGAGGGTTTGAAGACGCGTGTGATGTGTCAAATCAAGTGGGGTGTGTACCTGGGTGAATTTTGGGTACTTCTGATGTGGCTTGCAAAAAAGAAAGGTTTATAGAAAACTTCCCTGTGTGGATAAATGGGTTAATGGGCTAATGGGCTTTGTGGCCTGCAAGTAGGCAGCTTCTGAAGCTTTATCCGTAGCTTGTGGGGACTGGCTCTTTGATGACTCTTGGAGGTTTTTCTTAGATAATAGGGTAGTTGCATATGCTATAAAACCTTTAGCCACAGATACTACAAAACAGACTCAGCTCTGATAGAGATTTTCTGTTGCTGTTTATTTAGGTGTACAAAGATTTTTTAAATTTCTTGGCGCTGACAATGCTGCCTTAGAGCAGCTCGATATGGAGCAGTATCTTGCTGCTCAAATAAGACGTGCTTCAGCAGCCATCTTGCTGCTTAAGTCTTGTCTTGCAAAAGGCTTTTCCTAGCTATTTATAAGGTTGTAAATTATTTTGGTTTATCTTGGTCCTCTGAATCCTCGCTCGTGACTCGGATTCTGCCATCTGCAGCAAATTGTTTGATATTGGGAGGCGGTTGAGGATGATCTGAGTGCCATCTTGCACCTTGCTTGAGCCCCCTGCAGCTTTTTTACTCCCATCACACTTCTGTGTGTTGGGAACACGTTATAAACACCTCCCTTTTTGTAGCCAAAGAAGGATATTACTTTGTCTCAAAACATACTGTCCAGCTTACTGAATTCTGTTGTCATCCCTTCCCATAGAAATGGGTGTAGTGGCACCCTCCAGCACCAAAAATAACCTATCTGCACTTCACTCCTGTCTGATTTTAGAGTATGTTGCATATGGAAATGACATAGGGACAAGGGAAGACTGGCCAAATTATTGAAGGTACAAGATGCCTGGCAGGTGGCCCGAGGATTTGAAAGTTAAATGTTGCTTCCTAGCATAGGCAGTCACAGTCTTCTGTTGTTTTATTGTTGGTGTTCTCAGCTGGTAAGAGGTGGCTTAGGTTGGGTCTTCAGGTCACACTGACCCGGAGCTAAAAGCTCGTAGTATCAGATAGCATTCGTTCTTCTAAACAATTCGTATCGCAGTTAGCATCTCATCTTTCATGTGTGTCCCTAATTAAGATCATGTCTGGGAGTAAACTGCACTAAAAATCATGTGATTTAGAAAAGCAAAGTGTGTTTCTTCACAGGGAGGAATCATGTCAGAGTTTGATCAATTGTTCAGTAGCTCAGCAGTTCTAATAGGGTATTTCCTGTTGTTTTAATGCCATTTTAATTTTTTTCCAATGGAAGATGCACTTAGAGAAACATAAAACGATTGATTGTGTAAAAATGCCATAACTGATTTTTCTTTTATTTCTCTGCTCAAATCACAGGTTGCTGCATTTTCCATCACAACAGAGCTTTCTTCGTCGTTGTCAGTGTTCAGTGTTGTAAGCTAAATCCTTTTTCATCTTCATCTCTCTTGGCGACTGTATTGAGGATGTTATGATGATGCTGAGGGAGGTTCAGCAATTAATTCCATTCTAGGATTTAGCTCTGTTCACAGTCGAGCTAGAGATGCTGCAGAAAGGTTGCCAGAGATGCAGATACAAGCCTGCATCCAGGTTTTTGCTGCATCCCTGCTGCTGAGCGAGATATAGAGCATAACTGGAATGATTGCCTGTCCCCGTAGAAGAAGAGCATGCCTAAAGATGTTGATTTGCAAGGGAGCTCTGTCTGGGCATTGGGTTTTCACACTGTCTTGGTGCCATGCTGTGAATGGGGTGTTGGGACCCCTCCAGCGATGCAGGAGATGTGGGATTTTTCAGTTCTGGTGCTGATGCTGTATTCATGGTGAGGTCTCTGTGGCGCAATGGACGAGCGCGCTGGACTTCTAATCCAGAGGTTCCGGGTTCGAGTCCCGGCAGAGATGATCTCCAGGCAGGTGTCTGTTTTCTTTTAATGCATGTTCCTTTGTAGGTCCCAGTTATAACACTGCCAAGGGCTTCAGATGGGAAGAGAATGACTTTTTGTGACACACCCTCCTCCGCAGCTGATGCACATAACTTGTGTGCTGCTCTTCTAAGGTATCTCTTTCATCATGTTCCCCTTTCCTCAATCCATTTGGTATCTCCTGAATAGCTAAGTGTTTTAGCCCTGCTTGTTTTCCCCAGTATTGCTCATGGGTCCGATCATTGTTACCTTCTTAAGAAAAGTACTGTGCTTTCAAGTAGAAGTCAGGTGGTTATGCAGTGGTTTAGAGCCTTCTGCTATTTCCTGTGATAAATATGATTATTTTTTTTTTAACACATATGTGGCAAAAAAAAAAGCAGCAGGTCTATAATCTGAATTTACACCTTATATAAATTCTTCGCAAATACTTTTATTTTTCATGTTTTTACGTAGAAGATGCATGTTTGCTGGCAATCACATCCACACCCCTGTTGGGGTTCATCTTCCTAAGTAGCAAATTAAGTCTTCTCTTTCACAGATGCTGTAAGTTATTAGTTTGTTACTTCCTCTGTGATCTCATTGCTATCAGTAGTGAGAAAACAAAGAGGAGAGCTTCAGGTGAATGCAGCTGTTGTGATTGGTAGGTGAACGGGTTTCAGAGGGGGCTTCTGTAGGGCATTTCTATGCTGCTGCAGCTGTTAGGTGAAGAAGTGCTGAAGGTTGGAAGGTTGAAGTGCTCGACCTAGATGCTTCATGTACCCTTCAGAGGAAAGTTCTTGGGGTGGCTTGTTGGAGATGTCTGATGTAAACACAGTGCTGGAGAGCCAGGTATGCTGCTTGGAGCAGTGAAGCATGTGAATCAGCGTTGGATGTCCTTGGATCAGCCAGTTCCATTCAACTCTGGGTCATTGTAGGAACTACCGTGACTTGTTTCCTCTGAGCTTTGAGTGTTGCTCAGCATTGGAGAAGTGGAGAGCATATGCAAAAAGGAGACAGACCTTGGGTCTCATCAAGCTGTCAGTCAGCATCCCGGTGACTTGCTTTATGTGGTTTGTTTGGGTTTTTCAGATGCAGAGCAATGAGCTGCCTGCCAAAGGGCACCAAAGAGGTAATTTTGGGCACCAAAGAGGTAATTTTGGGCACCAAAGGTGGGATAACATCAATGTTGGATGCTCTTACCTTACTCTTTGCCATTTAGGATGCCTTCATTCAGCCCCCAGCCCCCGGGTGACGTCAGGGTGATGGAACAGTTGATAATTTACAGTATTTTACTTTGCACCAGGAGATGTTTTTGAAAAGGGATTCTTACAGGGTCTAATCCTGTTCTGCCATTTGATCCTATCCAGAACATCATTCTGGTAGCAGTCTGGTAGCATGCATAGTCTTGCTAAAAGTGAATTGTAACCCTGTGGCTGTTTTTTAAATAGGAGAGTAAAGCACACAATTTCTGATACTAATATTGTTATTGCGTTTAATTAACTACTTTCACATATAGCTTAGTATGAGATCAGTTTTTTTCTGTCTGCACCTGATAAAAAATAAGTTTAGTTCCTGTCTGGTCAAGTTGTTGATGCAGTAGATACAATGAAATAGCAGCTATCTTCTGTCCCAGGGAAGGCCAGCTTTTTCTGCTCGTGCTGTAAACTGAAGGAAGATGAGGAAAACTGATGGTTGCGCCCTAGGCTGCCTTTATACCTTCTGGGGTTATCCCCCTTTCCTTGGGGATAGTGGGAAGGGTGGTGGGCAGGACCTGGGGTATATTACCCACTGCCTCTCCTCAGAGATCTCAGTTTGCTCATGGGCTTCTGTGGCATGTACTGGTTTGGTTTGGTGGGTTTTTTGGTAGCAGAGAAAGTGCCCCAGGAGTGGCTCCAGTAAGAAGCTGAGAAGCTCCCCCTTCTCCAAAACCAGCAGAGAAGCAGAGCACTGCTGGTGGCTGGTGAGGAAGAAGGGGAAGAAAGTGCCCTAGCAGAAGTTTTCCTGCAACCCATGGTGAGATGGCAGGCTGTCCACCTGCAGTCATGGAGGAATGTGGTGGAACATTTCTTGAAGGTGCCAGGAGGAGTGGACTTGGCCAGTGGACTTGGATTTTGTGGCCAGTGGACTCTGATTTGCTGCCAGTGGACTCTTGATTATGCAGCTTTGGAAGAACCCGGTGCCAGGGGAGTTGGCAGTTTCCCGAGGCAGCCTGTGATTCTGTGGGAAGCCTGCACTGTAGCAGCTTGCTTCAGACCTTGTGAGAAGGACTCATGAAGGAGATGTTTGTGGAAGACTCCCATGGGAGGGACCCATGGGGAAGCAGGGAAGAACTGTAAGGAATCCTTCTTCCTGAGGAGGATGGAGCTGCAGGAACCACCAGACTGTGAACTGACTCTTAAACCCCATCCCCTGTCCCCCTGTGCCGCTGTGGGGGGGAAGGGGGTAGAGAAACTGGGAAGAAAGTAATCTGGGCCCAGGAAGAAGGGAGGGGAGGGGATAGAGTAGTTAAGCTCTGCTCTTTGTGTTGTCTGTGTCCTGTGTGTGTTTGATTAGCGTGAAATTTAACTATTTTTTTTTTCCCCAAATTGAGTCTGTGTTGTCCAGGACCTCAATCAGTGAAGAACCCTCCTTGTCCTTTGTCTTGACCCATGAGCTTTGTCCTCCTCATCCCAGAGTGTGTGTGTGTGAGGGGGAGTTGAGTGGGCAGCCATGTGGCTGTTCCTTTGTTGTCATGTTGGGCTCAAATCATTACATTATTGGCGAGCCAGCCAGGAGTGAGACAAGGAACCACAATATGAGGTCAGAGCGCTCCTGATCTTACAGCTCATGGCGGCTTTTGAGCCATCTGGGGTACTCAAGCAGATGCGTTTTGACATTTGGAGAAATGGAGGTGTCTGTTTGAGGTAAGACCTTTGGGACCAGGCAAAGGTCAGCTGTGTATTCTAGAAACTAAACTTCTGTGGTTTAGGAAGGTCAGGATTTTTATATTGTGTATTTAGGGGTGGCAAAATGGTTTAACGATGTCTTGGTTTTTTTCTTGTGTGCACCGGAGCACCAGTTTGCCGGGAGCAACAGTTTGCGGGGAGCACCAGTTTGCATCCCTGGGGATTGGATCTGCATCCCTGAGGATTCCATCTGCATCCTTGGGGATTGGATCTGTATCCTTGGGGTTTGGGTCTGCAGCCTCAGGGATTGGAACTGCATCCTTGGGGGTTGGATCTGTATCCTTGGAGACTGGATCTGCAGCCTAGGGGATTGGATCTGCAACCTCAAGGGCTGGATCTGTATCCTTGGGGATTGGGTCTGCAGCCTCAGGGATTGGATCTGCATCCTCGGGGATTGGAACTGCATCCTTGGGGGTTGGATCTGTATCCTTGGAGACTGGATCTGCAGCCTTGGGGATTGGATCTGCAACCTCAAGGGCTGGATCTGTATCCTTGGGGATTGGGTCTGCAGCCTCAGGGATTGGATCTGCATCCTCGGGGATTGGAACTGCATCCTTGGGGGTTGGATCTGTATCCTTGGAGACTGGATCTGCAGCCTTGGGGATTGGATCTGCAACCTCAAGGGCTGGATCTGTATCCTTGGGGATTGGGTCTGCAGCCTCAGGGATTGGATCTGCATCCTCGGGGATTGGAACTGCATCCTTGGGGGTTGGATCTGTATCCTTGGAGACTGGATCTGCAGCCTTGGGGATTGGATCTGCAACCTCAAGGGCTGGATCTGTATCCTTGGGGATTGGGTCTGCAGCCTCAGGGATTGGATCTGCATCCTCGGGGATTGGAACTGCATCCTTGGGGGTTGGATCTGTATCCTTGGAGACTGGATCTGCAGCCTTGGGGATTGGATCTGCAACCTCAAGGGCTGGATCTGTATCCTTGGGGATTGGGTCTGCAGCCTCAGGGATTGGATCTGCATCCTCGGGGATTGGAACTGCATCCTTGGGGGTTGGATCTGTATCCTTGGAGACTGGATCTGCAGCCTTGGGGATTGGATCTGCAACCTCAAGGGCTGGATCTGTATCCTTGGGGATTGGGTCTGCAGCCTCAGGGATTGGATCTGCATCCTCGGGGATTGGAACTGCATCCTTGGGGGTTGGATCTGTATCCTTGGAGACTGGATCTGCAGCCTTGGGGATTGGATCTGCAACCTCAAGGGCTGGATCTGTATCCTTGGGGATTGGGTCTGCAGCCTCAGGGATTGGATCTGCATCCTCGGGGATTGGAACTGCATCCTTGGGGGTTGGATCTGTATCCTTGGAGACTGGATCTGCAGCCTTGGGGATTGGATCTGCAACCTCAAGGGCTGGATCTGTATCCTTGGGGATTGGGTCTGCAGCCTCAGGGATTGGATCTGCATCCTCGGGGATTGGAACTGCATCCTTGGGGGTTGGATCTGTATCCTTGGAGACTGGATCTGCAGCCTTGGGGATTGGATCTGCAACCTCAAGGGCTGGATCTGTATCCTTGGGGATTGGGTCTGCAGCCTCAGGGATTGGATCTGCATCCTCGGGGATTGGAACTGCATCCTTGGGGGTTGGATCTGTATCCTTGGAGACTGGATCTGCAGCCTTGGGGATTGGATCTGCAACCTCAAGGGCTGGATCTGTATCCTTGGGGATTGGGTCTGCAGCCTCAGGGATTGGATCTGCATCCTCGGGGATTGGAACTGCATCCTTGGGGGTTGGATCTGTATCCTTGGAGACTGGATCTGCAGCCTTGGGGATTGGATCTGCAACCTCAAGGGCTGGATCTGTATCCTTGGGGATTGGGTCTGCAGCCTCAGGGATTGGATCTGCATCCTCGGGGATTGGAACTGCATCCTTGGGGGTTGGATCTGTATCCTTGGAGACTGGATCTGCAGCCTTGGGGATTGGATCTGCAACCTCAAGGGCTGGATCTGTATCCTTGGGGATTGGGTCTGCAGCCTCAGGGATTGGATCTGCATCCTCGGGGATTGGAACTGCATCCTTGGGGGTTGGATCTGTATCCTTGGAGACTGGATCTGCAGCCTTGGGGATTGGATCTGCAACCTCAAGGGCTGGATCTGTATCCTTGGGGATTGGGTCTGCAGCCTCAGGGATTGGATCTGCATCCTCGGGGATTGGAACTGCATCCTTGGGGGTTGGATCTGTATCCTTGGAGACTGGATCTGCAGCCTTGGGGATTGGATCTGCAACCTCAAGGGCTGGATCTGTATCCTTGGGGATTGGGTCTGCAGCCTCAGGGATTGGATCTGCATCCTCGGGGATTGGAACTGCATCCTTGGGGGTTGGATCTGTATCCTTGGAGACTGGATCTGCAGCCTTGGGGATTGGATCTGCAACCTCAAGGGCTGGATCTGTATCCTTGGGGATTGGGTCTGCAGCCTCAGGGATTGGATCTGCATCCTCGGGGATTGGAACTGCATCCTTGGGGGTTGGATCTGTATCCTTGGAGACTGGATCTGCAGCCTTGGGGATTGGATCTGCAACCTCAAGGGCTGGATCTGTATCCTTGGGGATTGGGTCTGCAGCCTCAGGGATTGGATCTGCATCCTCGGGGATTGGAACTGCATCCTTGGGGGTTGGATCTGTATCCTTGGAGACTGGATCTGCAGCCTTGGGGATTGGATCTGCAACCTCAAGGGCTGGATCTGTATCCTTGGGGATTGGGTCTGCAGCCTCAGGGATTGGATCTGCATCCTCGGGGATTGGAACTGCATCCTTGGGGGTTGGATCTGTATCCTTGGAGACTGGATCTGCAGCCTTGGGGATTGGATCTGCAACCTCAAGGGCTGGATCTGTATCCTTGGGGATTGGGTCTGCAGCCTCAGGGATTGGATCTGCATCCTCGGGGATTGGAACTGCATCCTTGGGGGTTGGATCTGTATCCTTGGAGACTGGATCTGCAGCCTTGGGGATTGGATCTGCAACCTCAAGGGCTGGATCTGTATCCTTGGGGATTGGGTCTGCAGCCTCAGGGATTGGATCTGCATCCTCGGGGATTGGAACTGCATCCTTGGGGGTTGGATCTGTATCCTTGGAGACTGGATCTGCAGCCTTGGGGATTGGATCTGCAACCTCAAGGGCTGGATCTGTATCCTTGGGGATTGGGTCTGCAGCCTCAGGGATTGGATCTGCATCCTCGGGGATTGGAACTGCATCCTTGGGGGTTGGATCTGTATCCTTGGAGACTGGATCTGCAGCCTTGGGGATTGGATCTGCAACCTCAAGGGCTGGATCTGTATCCTTGGGGATTGGGTCTGCAGCCTCAGGGATTGGATCTGCATCCTCGGGGATTGGAACTGCATCCTTGGGGGTTGGATCTGTATCCTTGGAGACTGGATCTGCAGCCTTGGGGATTGGATCTGCAACCTCAAGGGCTGGATCTGTATCCTTGGGGATTGGGTCTGCAGCCTCAGGGATTGGATCTGCATCCTCGGGGATTGGAACTGCATCCTTGGGGGTTGGATCTGTATCCTTGGAGACTGGATCTGCAGCCTTGGGGATTGGATCTGCAACCTCAAGGGCTGGATCTGTATCCTTGGGGATTGGGTCTGCAGCCTCAGGGATTGGATCTGCATCCTCGGGGATTGGAACTGCATCCTTGGGGGTTGGATCTGTATCCTTGGAGACTGGATCTGCAGCCTTGGGGATTGGATCTGCAACCTCAAGGGCTGGATCTGTATCCTTGGGGATTGGGTCTGCAGCCTCAGGGATTGGATCTGCATCCTCGGGGATTGGAACTGCATCCTTGGGGGTTGGATCTGTATCCTTGGAGACTGGATCTGCAGCCTTGGGGATTGGATCTGCAACCTCAAGGGCTGGATCTGTATCCTTGGGGATTGGGTCTGCAGCCTCAGGGATTGGATCTGCATCCTCGGGGATTGGAACTGCATCCTTGGGGGTTGGATCTGTATCCTTGGAGACTGGATCTGCAGCCTTGGGGATTGGATCTGCAACCTCAAGGGCTGGATCTGTATCCTTGGGGATTGGGTCTGCAGCCTCAGGGATTGGATCTGCATCCTCGGGGATTGGAACTGCATCCTTGGGGGTTGGATCTGTATCCTTGGAGACTGGATCTGCAGCCTTGGGGATTGGATCTGCAACCTCAAGGGCTGGATCTGTATCCTTGGGGATTGGGTCTGCAGCCTCAGGGATTGGATCTGCATCCTCGGGGATTGGAACTGCATCCTTGGGGGTTGGATCTGTATCCTTGGAGACTGGATCTGCAGCCTTGGGGATTGGATCTGCAACCTCAAGGGCTGGATCTGTATCCTTGGGGATTGTCAGACAGCTGCAGCAGGAGCTTGCAGGTGCTCTTGAAAAACAATCCAAGTCAGAAGCTTTGCTGGAAGAGACCAAGTGTTGGTGCAGGGAGCTGAGGAAAGGAAATCTGGGCCTGCAAGAGGAATTGGAAGAGGTTAAAAGCAAGGTACATGGTGTTGTCCTAGAAGAAACTTCAACAGGCTGGATTGGATGGCATGTGAATGAATTGGGCTGTTTTATAAA
>NW_009953198.1:3562-4841 GCF_000747805.2 Chaetura pelagica | reverse complement strand
GGCCAAGCAGGTTGTCTGATTTCTGAAGAAGAGGAGAAATCCTGGTCTGCTGCATTTGGGCTTCTTTGTGCTGGCTGTGCTTCCCCTCCCCCCTCCCCCCTTGGAACACAGAAGCACAGGATTGGGTTGGATGGAAAAGACCCTCTCTCAGCTCCCCCCAGCAGCGGGTGCAGACGAAGTGCTTGGGGCGCCAGGAGCACCCCAAAGCCCTCACCACCTGGGGGGGGACAGAAACAAGTGCCCCGCAAGGACGCCCCCACTTTGGGGGGGGCGACTCCCGCACATTTTTCCTCCTCCCTTGCCCCCCCACTTTCCTCCCCTCTCCCCGGGGAACCCTGAAACCCACCTTGCCACGATGGGTTTCTGGCAGGACCTACAAACCCCCTTGGTCCCCGTTGGGCCCCCCTGGCGGTTCAGGTCTGACTGCAGCAGCACCAGCATCGAGTCCAGGTTCTCCCCTTCGGGAACTTGCTTTTTTGGGGGGGCTGAGGATAGGATGGGGAGAAAGGAGAGTTATGGGGGTGCAGCGTAGAATGGGGCGGGGGGCACCCCTGAAGCTCCCCCAGACTCACCGTGTGGTGGAGGTGGAGGTCGGAGAGCGAAGCCATCAGCTTGTCCAGCTCCTGGGTGGCTGTGGTAGCCGAGGTGGGGGGCACCCGGGGGGTCCCCGAGCTACTTTTTCTGCGGGGGAGGGAGGGAGAGGGGTATGGGGGGGTGGTGCTGGAGGTGAGGGACTGGTTAATTTGGGTTTCCCCCCATTTTGAGGTGCTGCTGCTGCCCCCTCACTGAGGAGGGGACACCCCAACTTCAGCCTCATCTGCCACCCCCTTCGTCACCCCCTCAGGGCTCTTCGGGGGGGGAACTGGGACAGGATCTCATCTGGGTGGGCAGGGGGGCAGGTTACAGCCAGTTTTGGGGTCCCTTGCAAAATCTCAGGGTGTCCCCAGGGTTATTATAGAACCCCTTCCCCCCCAGGTTCACAGGATTATTTTGGGGGTGTCCCCTGTCCCCATCCCTGGGGTCCTCCTGGTCTTCACATCCCCCGTGTCCCCCCGACCTCTGTGCCCCCATGGTCCCCATCCCAGAGATCCCCAACCCCACTGTCCCCGTGTCCAACCTCCTGTGTCCCCCAAGGGCCCCCCAGTGGTCCCAAAGTCCCCAAGTCCTCCAAAGCACCCCCCAGTGTCCCCAAAGACTCCCCCCACCAGTCCTCCATTCTGGTGTCCTGGCACTTCTGTTTTTTTGGCCTGGGCACTTCAAGAACAGGTACCAAGCAGCT
>NW_009953198.1:0-3499 GCF_000747805.2 Chaetura pelagica | reverse complement strand
ACTCTTCTAGATGTTCTCTGAAACAGAAGTACATAATCTAAAGTTAAGTAACTGTAAATTAATGAAGTAGGCTGTTTATGTTAGTTCAGTAGTGTATTTAGGTGATAGCTGGTTGCTCCATGTTGAATAGAAAACCACACTTATTTACCCCCCAGCCAGTGTATAATTCCACCAAATCCATGGGTATTTTTACATCTAATAGAAAGATAAATCTCCAGAGCAGCCCCTCGGTGAGTACCGCTAATTGTGTTTATTTCTGAGAGCAGGCCTTATGCAAACCAGAATGGGGTCCCGTGCTGTCAAGCCTGTATGTGAATCAGTGAGAATGGAAGGCTAGTGCTCTTCAGTGAGTGGAAAGCTCACATTAGTGACTAGGGAGTGCTACAAATGTGAGATTATGAAAAGCTACTGAGATGTCTGTCTTTTCTGCATTTTATTTGAGTCTAACCTTAACTAGGTGGCTGTAAAGATGACTAGGTACACAGACAGATGACTTGGCCCTTGGCTTAAGTCTGGCTGAGGTCTAGTTAAACAGACAATGAGTAGTTACTGGACATGACATGAAAAATTGCTTAACACGAAACAGTGAGAAGTCAACATAGATTACAGTAACACTGTGAAGAACAATTGGTTTTCAAACAGTTAAAAAGGAGTTAAGTGAGGTAGACAAGCTGCACAGACAACTGGGAACGCTGAAGACCTTTAGAGGAGTGGAATCTTGCAAGGGTAGCACTGCTTGCGTTACTGTATCGATAATACCATGCAATGCTGACATGTAGGTAAGTATAAATAATTCTAAACTTGGACATGGATGCAGCAAAATCGGGACCAGTGATGAAAGAGTAATTAGGGGATGGTTGCTTATTTGGGAGGTTACAAGCAAAAAGAAAGGGAGAAGTGAAGCGAAGGTAGATGTTGAAGAAGCAGCACAGGAAAATGGAGGGAAGGGAATACAAAAGGAACCATTCACACATAAAACAAGCTGCTGGTCAGTACATTTCTCTAACTGAGCCTTGCACCTGATCACCATAGCCATTTCATTCAGTCCTGTTCCTATTTTCTGTATCACCTCACTCTCTAGTATGTGGGGGTTTGTGCACACTGTATGTGAATTTCACGATCATCTAGCCAGTCAGTAGGAGACCTGCACATAAGAGACCCAAGGACTTGAGATCTGAGCTCAGCAAATGAGCAACTTTAAAGCCTATGCTAGCATGCCAGGTATCAGTGAATGTTGTGGGTCAGTGAATCTGCAGAGAAAAGTGTGTATTTATGGTTTTGCTAGTGACCTTCCATTGTGATCAGCTGTAGAGAAGGAACAGAAGTGGCTGGTGTGCAGGTTTATAGGAGTGCTGTCTGTGTTTATTTGGATGCCAGTAAAAGCACTGCTATGTGTTAGCCTGTGTGGCTGCCTGTGTTAACATACTGGGTGTAGGATGTATATCTGCCTCTTTGCAATAGAGACTTAGCCTCCATACGTGTTGGATTTAGAAACAGGAGCAGCAGTACCCACATCTGTGGGGCTAAGACAGGAGGAATTTCCTGAATCTGAGAGTATAGCAGCTCGGAGTCTAGTGGATTGGGAAGGCGAAATCTACTGCATCCCATAAGCTGCTGGGATAAGCTGCTACTCTTCAAACATTAACAGTGAATTAACCGGACTTGTATTAAAATTTCAGAGGAAGTTTCTTTACCTCTGGCAGCACAAGCACAATTTCAGTGCTACAACACCCCTGGCTCAGAAAAGTTGTGTGGCCTTTGTTTTGGCCTGGCCTTTGTTTTGGCCCTCTCTTGTTCCCCTCCTCTATCTCCTCTTTTTGCCCTCCTTTGTCTCTCTTGTCCCCTTACTCTCTCTCCTTCTCTTTCCCCCCTCTTCTATTCCTCTTGTCTCCCTCCCCTGTCTCTCTCTTGGCCCCCTCCTCTCTCTCTCTCTCTTGTCCTCTTTGCCTATCACTCTCTGCTCCACCTCCTGTCTCTGCTCCCCCTTCTCTATCCCTCTCTTGTTCCTCTCCTCTATCTTTCTCCTGTCTGCCTCCTAGAACTCTGTCTAGATCCCTCCTATATGTCTCTCTTGTTCCCCTCTTCTGTCACTCTCTTGTCCTCCTCTCTCTCTCTCTCTCTCTCATGGCCCCCTCCTCTCTCTTTCTCTTGTCCTCCCCCCTCTATCTCCCTCTCTTGTCATCCTCTTCTCTCTCTTGTCCCCCTCTTCTGTCCCTTGTCCTCCTCCTTTCTCATGGCCCCCTCCTCTCTGTCTCTCTTGTCCCCCTCATCTATCTTCTATGCGCCTCTTCATCTCCCTCTCTTGTCTCCCTCCTCTCTCTCTCTCTCCTGTCCCCTTTCTCCATTTCTCACATGTCCCTCTCTTTTTCCTCTCCTCTCTCTCTCTCTCTCTCCATCATGTCCCCCTCTATCTCTCTCCAGCTCCCCCTCCTCTATCTCTCTTCTGCTCCCCTTCCTCTATCCCTCTCTTGTTCCTCTCCTCTATCTCCCTCATGTTCCCCTCTATCTCTCTTCAGCTCCCCCTTTTCTATCTCTCTTTTGCTCCCCCTCCTCTATCTTTCTCTTGGCCCTTCATCTATCTCTCTTGTCCCCCTCCTCTGTCTCTCTCTCTTATCCCCTTTCTCTATCTTTTGTTGTCCCTCTCCTCTATCTCTCTTACCCTTCTTTCTCTCGGTCCCCTCCTATATCTCACTCTTGTCCTCCTCGTCTATCTCTAGATCCCTCCACCTCTTGTCTCTGCTCCCCCTCCTCTATCTCTCTCTAGATCCCTCCTCTATCTTTTTCTTGTCCCCTTCCTGTATCTTTTGTGCACCTCTTCTATCCCTCTCCTCTGTCTCTCTTTTGCCTCCCTCCTGTATCTGTCTCTTGTTCCCTTTCTCTATCTTTTCTCTCCCTCCTCTATCTCTCCCTTGTACCCCTCGTCTATCTCTGTGTTAACCCCTCTTCTGTCTCTTTGTCCTCATCCTCTATCTCTCCAGCCCCTCCTTTATCCCTCTCTTGTGCCCCTTCTCTATTCCTCTCGTCGCTCTTGTTCTCCTCCTGTCTCTTTCTCTTGTCCCCCCTTCATCTATTTCTCTTCTGCTCTTCCTCTTTCTCTCTCTCTTGGCCCCCTCCTCTATCTCACTCTTGGCCACCTCCTCTGTCCCTCTCTTGTCGTCCCTCCCCCCCGTCTGTCTTTTGCTCCCTGTCCTCTATCTCTTGTTCCCTTCTATCTAGATCCCTCCTCTATCTCTCATCCCTCACCTGTCTCTCTCTCGTCCCCCTGCTCTCTCTTCGTCTCCCCTTCCTCTATTTTACTTCTGCTCCCCCTCCCCTCTCTTGTCTCCCTCCTCTCTCTGTCTCTCTCATGTCCCCATCCTCTCTCTCTCTTGTCCTCCTCGTCTATCTCTCTCCGCTCCCCCTCCTCTGTCTCTCTCTTACCCATGCCCTCTATCTCTGTCTGTATATCTCTCTATCTCCTCTCTGTACCTCTGTAGCCAGGGTCTGGCGGCCGGAAGAT
>NW_009953197.1:0-785 GCF_000747805.2 Chaetura pelagica | reverse complement strand
AAAAAAGCTGGGAGGAACCAGCAGGGTTTTTTTCACTTCTCGGGGGCTTCACCCAGGTGCAGTCCCAGTCCAAATCCAGGTGCAATCCCAGGCCAAATCCAGGTGCAATCCCAGGTGCAGTCCCAGTCCAAATCCAGGTGCAATCCCAGGCCAAATCCAGGTGCAATCCCAGGTGCAGTCCCAGTCCAAATCCAGGTGCAATCCCAGGCCAAATCCAGGTGCAATCCCAGGTGCAGTCCCAGTCCAAATCCAGGTGCAATCCCAGGCCAAATCCAGGTGCAATCCCAGGTGCAGTCCCAGTCCAAATCCAGGTGCAATCCCAGGCCAAATCCAGGTGCAATGCCAGGCCACATCCAGTTGCAATCCCAGGCCACATCCAGGCCCAATCCCGGTCCACATCCAGTTGCAATCCCAGGCCAAATCCAGGCACAGCCCCAGGCCACATCCAGGCACAATCCCAGGCCACATCCAGGTGCAATCCTAGCCCCAATTCCAGGCCACATCCAGGCACAATCCCAGTCCAAATCCAGGTGCAGTCCCAGTCCACATCCAGGTGCAATCCCAGTCCACATCCAGGCACAGTCCCAGGCCACACCCAGGCACAATCCCAGGCCAAATTTGGGCTGAGTCCAACTCTGTCCCTGGCCAAACATCTCGGTTCTTCTGTTTGAGCAGAAGTGAAGGAGTAAAAAGAGTTAAAAGGAATGATTAAGAAGATCCAGGGATTAGCTGGTGGGAGATCCCGGTGGCCTGAGATGAGTCAGGAGGATGAGCAAGAAAAAGCA
>NW_009953196.1:21488-22040 GCF_000747805.2 Chaetura pelagica | reverse complement strand
GGGGGGTCCGGAACCCACCCCTCCGAGACCAAGGTCACCCACGCGTGTCCCACCTCCACCTCCACCCCCACCCATCCCGGACAAACCTTTTGGGGCGAAACCTTTGGCTTTTTGGAGCAAATTCGACGTGGCCGATTGGTTGGAGTCGTTGAACCTGGGGGAGCATCGCGCGCGGTTCCTGCACAACGAGATCGACGGGACCCACCTGCCCGCGCTCACCAAGGAGGATTATATCGACCTGGGCGTGACACGCGTGGGGCACCGCATGAACATCGACCGGGCCCTGCGGCTCTTCCTGCAGAGGTGATGGGGGGAGAGGCCCCCCCGCGTGGGGGGAGGAGAACCCCCGGGACACCCCGAGGATGTGGACGTGGGGGTGACACGCGTGGGACCCCCAATGGATGTGAACGTGGGGGTGACACGGGTGGGATAACACAGGGACATCAGCGTGGGGGTGACACGCGTGGGATATGTCAAGGGTGTGTCCACGGGGGACAAACCCCTGGGACATCCCGAGGCTGTGGACGTGGGGGTGACAAGGGTGGGATAAAA
>NW_009953196.1:19540-20947 GCF_000747805.2 Chaetura pelagica | reverse complement strand
CCACGGGGGACAAGCCCCTGGGACATCCCGAGGATGTGAACGTGGGGGTGACACGCGTGGGACCCCTAAAGGATGTGAATGTGGGGGTGACACACGTGGGATATGTCAAGGATGTGTCCACGGGGGACAAGCCCCTGGGACATCCCGAGGATGTGAACGTGGGGGTGACACGCGTGGGACCCCTAAAGGATGTGAATGTGGGGGTGACACACGTGGGATATGTCAAGGATGTGTCCACGGGGGACAAGCCCCTGGGACATCCCGAGGATGTGAACGTGGGGGTGACACGGGTGGGATAACACAGGGACATCAGCGTGGGGGTGACACGCGTGGGAAAGCCCAAGGATGTGAATGTGGGGGTGACACGGGTGGGACAGCCCAAGGATGTGAGTGTGGGGGTGACACGGGTGGGATAACACAGGGACATCAGCGTGGGGGTGACACGCGTGGGAAAGCCCAAGGATGTGAATGTGGGGGTGACACGGGTGGGACAGCCCAAGGATGTGAGTGTGGGGGTGACACGGGTGGGATAACACAGGGACATCAGCGTAGGGGTGACACGCGTGGGAAAGCCCAAGGATGTGAATGTGGGGGTGACACGGGTGGGACACCCCAAGGATGTGTCCACGGGGGACAAGCCCCTGGGACACCCCAAGGATGTAAATGTGAGGGTGACACACGTGGGATCCCTAAAGGATGTGAACGTGGGAGTGACACGGGTGGGACCCCCAATGGATGTGAACGTGGGGGTGACACGAGTGGGACCCCCCGGGGACCCGGAGCTGCTGTGGTCCCTGCAGGGACGTGCCAGGGGGGGCAGGGACGTGTGACACGACCTGAGTGTGCAACGGGACCCGAGTGTGCAACAGGACCTGAGTGTGCAACAGAACCTAAGTGTGCAACGGGAACTGAGTGTGCAACGGAACCTGAGTGTGCAACAGATCCCACGTGTGCAACAGGACCAGGGTGTGCAATGGGACCTGAGTGTGCAATGGAACCCAGGCGTGCAATAGGAGAGGAGTGTGCAACGGGACCCGAGGGTGTCAAGGGACCTGAGTGTGCAAGAGGACAAGGGTGTGCAACAGGCAGTACAAGAGCGCAGGAGCGTGCAGCAGCATCTGCAGCAGGACCTGGGCGTGCAACGGGATGTGCGTGTGCAACGAGGTGTGCACCAGGACCTGGGCGTGCAAGAAGATGGGGCCGTGCAACAAGACGTGCACCAGGACACGAGTGTGCACCAGGACCTGGGCGTGCAAGGGGCCATGGGTGTGCACCAGGCCCCGAGTGTGCACCAGGACATGAGTGTGCACCAGGACCTGGGCGTGCAAGGGGCCATGGGTGTGCACCAGGCCCCGAGTGTGCACCAGGACACGAGTGTGCACCAGGACCTGGGCGTGCAAGGGGCCA
>NW_009953196.1:0-947 GCF_000747805.2 Chaetura pelagica | reverse complement strand
GGGGGGGGCAGGGATTGGGACACACACACACGTGTGTGAGTGTGAAAGGGATGGGGGGTCACGTGTGAGTGTTCAAGGGATGTGGGGTCACGTGTGAGTGTGCAAGGGGATGGGGGTCACATGTGAGTGTGCAAGGGATGGGGAGGTCACGTGTGAGTGTGCAAGGCATGGGAGTCACATGTGAGTGTGCAAGGGGATGGGGGGTCACGTGAGTGTGCAAGGGGATGGGGGTCACGTGTGAGTGTGCAAGGGATGGGGAGGTCACGTGTGAGTGTGGGAGGGATGTGGGGGAGACACTGGGAAGGTTATGGGGGTGCGTGTGCAAGGGACACGTGTGGGGGGATCACGTGAGTGTGCAAGGGAGACGGGGGAAAACATTGGGGGTCATGTATGAGTGTGCAAGGGGACACACACACAGGAGGGGGGTGGGTCACACGTGTGTGAGTGTGCAAGGGACACATGGGCAATGACACGCGTGTGTGCAAGGGCAGGTGTGTGTGGGGAGACGTGTGCGTGCAACGCACACAGGTGTGCACGTGTGTAAGGGACACGTGAGGGGGGACAGGTGGGGCTGCGTGCAAGGGACACGTGTGCAAGGGGTGTGTGTGCGAGGACACGTATGTGAGGTCACGTGTGCATGAGTGTGCAAGGGCCGTGTATGTAAGAGCTGGGGAAAGTGTGTATGTGCAAGGCTGTGTGTGTGCAAGGGCCACGTGGGTGTGTCCCTGTGCACATCCATGTGCAAGGGCACGGGTGGGTGTGCAAGGGGCACATGTCACAGGGACATGCGAGTGTGTGAGGACACGAGTGTGCAAAGGCCTCGCGTGAGCGGGGCACGCGCTTTGCACACGGCCCTCACGTGCACACGCATGTGACGGTCACGCTGACACGCTCAGGATGGGAGAGGGGCTGTTGCACACGCGTGTGTACACGTGCTGAGTGGCCCG
>NW_009953194.1:2904-3876 GCF_000747805.2 Chaetura pelagica | reverse complement strand
TGAGGGGGACACAAGGGACATTGGGGACACATTTGGGACACACAAGGGACATTGGGGACATGAGGGGACATTGGGGACACACAAGGGACATGGGACATTTGGAGACACAAAAGGACATGAAGGGGACATGGACATTGGGGACATGAGGGGACACTGGGGACACACAAGGGACATTGGGGGGACATTGGGGACACAAAGGACGAGGGGGACATTGGGGACACACAAGGGATACGGGGGGACATTTGGGACACAAGGGACATTGGGGACATGGACATTGGGGACACACAAGGGATATTGGGGGACATGGGGGACACAGGATATTGGGGACACAAGGGACATGGGGGACACAGGACATTGGGGACACTGGGGGGACATGGGACACACAAGGGACATTGGAGACATGGGATATTTGGGAGACATTGGGGACACAGGATGTTGGGGACATGAGGGGGACACAAGGGACATTGGGGACACACAAGGGACATTTGAGGACATTGGGGACACATTGGGGACATTTGGGACACAAGGGACATTGGGGGGACATTGAGGACACAAGGGACATGGGGGGACACTGGGGACACACTGGGGACATTTGGGACACACAAAGGACATGAGGGGACATTGGGGACATGAGGGGGACATTTGGGACACAAGGGACATTGGGGGGGACATGAGGGAACACGGGACACAAGGGACATGGGACATGAGGGGACACTGGGGACACAACACAAGGGACATTTGGGACATGAGGGGACACTGGGGACACACAAGGAACATGGGACATTTGGGGACATTTGGGACACAAGAGACATTGGGGGGTCATTGGGAACACGGACATTGGGGACATGAGGGGACATTTGGGGACACACAAGGGACATGAGGGGACATTTGGGGACACACAAGGGACATGGGGGGACATGAGGGGACATTTGGGGACACACAAGGGACATGGGGGACATTGGGGACACACAA
>NW_009953194.1:1361-1828 GCF_000747805.2 Chaetura pelagica | reverse complement strand
GGGGACATGAGGGGACATTTGGGGACACACAAGGGACATGGGGGACATTGGGGACACACAAGGGACATTTGGGACACACAAGGGACATGGGACATTGGGGACACAAAAGGGACATCAGGGGACACAGTGACAGGGACACGGGATGGGGGGACACAAAAGGGACATCAGGGGACACAGTGACAGGGACACGGGATGGGGGGACACAAGGGACATTGGGGACATGGGGGGGACACGGGTCGTTGGGGACACAGATGGGACACAAGGGACATTGGGGGGACATGGAGGGACATGGGACACAGGAGGGACATGAGGGGACAGGACATTGGGAGGACACAAGGGACGTTGGGGACATGAGGGGACATTGGGGACACAAGGGACATGGGATGTGGGGGGGACATTTGGGGACATGGGGGGACACAAGGGTCATGGGGACACAAAAGGGACATCAGGGGACACAGTGACATGGG
>NW_009953194.1:0-1013 GCF_000747805.2 Chaetura pelagica | reverse complement strand
TCCCTCCTCTTCCTCCCCTTCCTTCCTCCCTCCTCTTCCTCACCTCTTCATCCCCCTTCATCCCTCCTCATCCTCTTCCTCCCTCCTCTTCCTCCCTCATCTTCATCCCTTTTCCCCTCCTCATCCTCACCCGGATCCCTCCTCTTCCTCCCCTTCCTCCCTCCTCTTCCTCCCCTTCCTTCCTCCCTCCTCTTCCTCACCTCTTCATCCCCCTTCATCCCTCCTCATCCTCTTCCTCCCTCCTCTTCCTCCCTCATCTTCATCCCTTTTCCCCTCCTCATCCTCACCCGGATCCCTCCTCTTCCTCCCCTTCCTCCCTCCTCTTCCTCCCCTTCCTTCCTCCCTCCTCTTCCTCACCTCTTCATCCCCCTTCATCCCTCCTCATCCTCTTCCTCCCTCCTCTTCCTCCCTCATCTTCATCCCTTTTCCCCTCCTCATCCTCACCCGGATCCCTCCTCTTCCTCCCCTTCCTCCCTCCTCTTCCTCCCCTTCCTTCCTCCCTCCTCTTCCTCACCTCTTCATCCCCATCTTCATCCTCCTTCATCCTCATCCCCTCCTCATCCTCCCCCTTCATCCTCCTTCATCCCCATCTCATTCTCTTCCTCCTTCCCTCCTCTTCCTCCCCATCTTCATCCCCCTTCATCCCTCCTCATCCTCCTCCTCCTCCCTCCCCTTCCTCCCCCCTCTCCCTCCTTCATCTTCATCCCCTCCTCTTCCTCCCCTTCCTCCCTCATCCCTCCTCTTCCTCACCTCTTCATCCCCATCTTCATCCTCCTCCCCCCCCATCTTCATCCCTCCTCCTCATCCTCCTCCTCCTCCCTCCCCTTCCTCCCCCCTCTCCCTCCTTCATCCTCATCCCCTCCTCTTCCTCCCCCTTCATCCTCCTTCATCCCCATCTCATTCTCTTCCTCCCTCTCCCCTCCTCTTCCTCCTTCCTCCCCATCTTCATCCCCCTTCATCTTCATCCCCTCCTCATCCTTCCTCCTTCCTCCCTCCTCTTCCTCACCTCTTCA
>NW_009953193.1:28431-29108 GCF_000747805.2 Chaetura pelagica | reverse complement strand
GTTGATCCAGAGGGATGGGCTGATCCAGAGGAATGGGTTGATCCAGAGGGATTGGACCAATTGATCCAGAGGGATGGGTTGATCTGGTGGGATTGACCAACTGATCCAGGAGGATGGAATGATCCAGTGGGATGGGCTTGATCCAGAGGGATGGAATGATCTGGTGGGATCGGCCAAGTGATCAGGAAGATGGAATGGTCTGGTGGGGTGGGTTGATCCAGAGGGCTGATCCAGAGGGATGGACCAATCTGGTGGGATTGACCAACTGATCCAAGAGGATGGGCTGATCCAGTGGGATGGAATGATCCAGAGGGATGGAATGATCCAGAGGGATGGAATGATCCAGCAGGATGGGTTGATCCAGAGGGATGGGCTGATCCAGAGGGATGGACCAACTGATCCAGGAGGATGGAACGATCCGGTGGGACGGGCTGATCCAGGAGGATGGGCCAATTGATCCAGTGGGATGAAGTGATCCAAAGGGACGGACCAGCCTGGTGGGATCGGCCAAGTGATCCAGCGGGATGGGAGGATCTGGTGGGATGGACCGACCCAGAGGGACGAGCTGATCCAGCCGGATGGAGAGATCCCGTGGGACGGAGGGATCCGGAGCGATCCCGGGGGAGGGACCGACTGTTCCTGCGGGACCGACCCCTCGGGACGGAGCGACCCCCCCC
>NW_009953193.1:20600-24871 GCF_000747805.2 Chaetura pelagica | reverse complement strand
CCATCCCTGGAAGTGTCCAAGGGCAGGTTGGATGGGGCTTGGAGCAACCTGGGCTGGTGGGAGGTGTCCCTGCCCATGGTGGGGGTTGGATCTAGATGATCTGTGAGATCCCTCCAGCCCAAACCATTCCAGGATCCTCTGATGAGCCTCAGGCAGGACCTGCTGGCCACCTACCTGTCCCCAGGCCCTGGAGAGGATCAAAGGGAAGGAGCAAAGGGATGTGGGATGGACACCACAGCTCCCAGCAGCCTTCACCCATGGAAGGAGTCCCAGGACAATGCCCACCCTTCCACCTCTGATCTCCAAGAGGGGGCAGGTCCACCTCAAAAGGCCTCCTCTGGGATCAGGAGGCTCCAGCTCTTCCCCATCTCCTGGGAGCCACCATCTCATTCAGCTCCTTGGTTTTTGGGGCCTCCTTGAGGTTGTGCTTTTATTCCAGAGGATTTAGTGCTCCTGTCCCTGCCAGCTTGGCTGGGACTTGCACTGTGCTTTGAAGAGCTGTTTCCTCCCAATTGCCCAGCAAGCTGGGAATAATGGTAGAAAATAAACTGGGGAGAATAAAGCTCTTTAAGTGTCTGGAAAGCTCAGCTCAGCAGTGAAAAGGCTCCTCTGTTCTGGGCTTGGCACAGTTTGGTGGCAGGTCAGCTTCTCCAGTGCCAACAACTTGTTTCTGGAGCTCTCTCTCCCTTCCCCCTTCTGCAGGGCTTGGACATTCCCCCCGGGGAGAGCTGCAGGGGTTTGGAAGTGCTAATATTAAATGACCTTTCAAGTTTCTGGGGATCCTTCCAACCTCTCGTTGCACAACAGTTTCCTCTTCTCGTCCTGGCAAAATCCTGCTCCCATCTTCCTGCCCCTGGGAAGGAAACAGTGGATTTCCCAGGAAAAAAAAAAAACAACCAACACTGGATATCCAGAAACACTGGATTGATTTCCCCAGTGCCCTCGTTTTGGTGATGGTTTCATGGCAGGTTATGTTAATAAATGTATTTTTATCTCTCACTTCTAAGTGATACAGCGAGAGAACCAACAGCCCCTGGGAGGGAATTTACTCCAGGACAACATAAGTGAGACCAGATGAAGTTCAGGCACCAAATTTCACTTGGAGGCTGAAAATAATTATGGAAATGAAAACCAAGCCCAGTGAGATCAGCCTGGTTTGGTCTTTTATTGAGCAGTTGCTCTTGGTGGTATCAAACCTCCCCAGGGGCAGCAGTTCTGCCCTTGATAAAGGGCACTATCTGCACTATCACCCAGGGGCAGCAGTTCTGCCCTTGATAAAGGCACTATCGCCTTTAAAGGAGCTTGCCATCCAAAAATTGTTAATTATTGTTTGTTAATTGTTATTCAAATCTGGTTTTGCCCCTTATAGTTAGATTTTTGTTTCCTCCTCTGGCAGAGAGTGACTCACAGGAAAAGGAGCCTTGATCCTCTTGCCTTGTGGGTGGAAGGGGAGGGGTTGGGTTTTGTTCTTGTGGAGCTGTGGCCACGGGTCCTCATCAAAGGGTTGGATTGTCCTTGTCACTTCAGTCCTTTCTGGATCCAGAGGGATCTGGTGGCAGGAAAGGGCACCAGGATTTGAGCAGCTTGAATCCTGGGGGTCAGTTCTGGGCTCCTCAAGACAAAAAGGACATTGAGGGGCTGGAGGACAAGGGTTTGGGGGGCACAGAATCATGGGATGGTTTGGGTGGAAAGGGACCTCAAAGATCATCTAGATCCAACCCCCATCATGGGCAGGGCCACCTCCCAGGAGCCCAGGTTGCTCCAAGCCCCATCCAACCTGCCCTTGGACACTTCCAGGGATGGGGCAGCCACAGCTTCCCTGGCCCAGGCTCTCCCCACCCTCCCAGACAAGAATTTCCTCCTTGGGTCCAACCTCCAGCTCCCTCTGCCAGTTTCAAGCCATCCCCCCTGGTCCCATCACTCCTGCCCTTGGCCAAAGCCCCTCCCCAGGATGCTTGAGGAGCACCCATGTCCCACCCACCTCCCTTCTCATTAGGGATTTGGGCTGAAAATGGACCTTTTCTTAATGCTTCTCCTCCCCTGCAGTGGCCTCTCCGTGCTGCTCCGAGTCAAGTACAAGCTGAGGAAGCACCAAAAAGCCAAGAGCACCATTCCCAAGATCTTCCAGGACGTCGTGCGGCGCCACCCGGAGAAGGTGGCCCTGATTTACGAGGCCACCGGTGAGCAGTGGACCTTCAGGAGGCTGGATGAGTTCTCCAATTCTGTGGCCAACTTCTTCCACCAGGAAGGCTTCCACCTGGGGGATGTCATTGCCATCTTCATGGAGAGTCGCCCCGAGTTCGTTGGGCTCTGGTTGGGAATGGCCAAGATTGGCGTCGAGGCGGCTCTGATAATTATGGAAATGAAAACCAAGCCCAGTGAGATCAGCCTGGTTTGGTCTTTTATTGAGCAGTTGCTCTTGGTGGTATCAAACCTCCCCAGGGGCAGCAGTTCTGCCCTTGATAAAGGCACTATCGCCTTTAAAGGAGCTTGCCATCCAAAAATTGTTAATTATTGTTTGTTAATTGTTATTCAAATCTGGTTTTGCCCCTTATAGTTAGATTTTTGTTTCCTCCTCTGGCAGAGAGTGACTCACAGGAAAAGGAGCCTTGATCCTCTTGCCTTGTGGGTGGAAGGGGAGGGGTTGGGTTTTGTTCTCGTGGAGCTGTGGCCACGGGTCCTCATCAAAGGGTTGGATTGTCCTTGTCACTTCAGTCCTTTCTGGATCCAGAGGGATCTGGTGGCAGGAAAGGGCACCAGGATTTGAGCAGCTTGAATCCTGGGGGTCAGTTCTGGGCTCCTCAAGACAAGAAGGACACTTGAGGGGCTGGAGGACAAGGGTTTGGTGGGGGGCAGTTACCACAGAATCATGGGATGGTTTGGGTTGGAGGGACCTCCAAGCTCATCTAGATCCAACCCCACCATGGGCAGGGCCACCTCCCACCAGCCCAGGTTGCTCCAAGCCCCATCCAACCTGCCCTTGGTCACTTCCAGGGATGGGGCAGCCACAGCTTCCCTGGCCCAGGCTCTCCCCACCCTCCCAGACAAGAATTTCCTCCTTGGGTCCAACCTCCAGCTCCCTCTGCCAGTTTCAAGCCATCCCCCCTGGTCCCATCACTCCTGCCCTTGGCCAAAGCCCCTCCCCAGGATGCTTGAGGAGCACCCATGTCCCACCCACCTCCCTTCTCATTAGGGATTTGGGCTGAAAATGGACCTTTTCTTAATGCTTCTCCTCCCCTGCAGTGGCCTCTCCGTGCTGCTCCGAGTCAAGTACAAGCTGAGGAAGCACCAAAAAGCCAAGAGCACCATTCCCAAGATCTTCCAGGACGTCGTGCGGCGCCACCCGGAGAAGGTGGCCCTGATTTACGAGGCCACCGGTGAGCAGTGGACCTTCAGGAGGCTGGATGAGTTCTCCAATTCTGTGGCCAACTTCTTCCACCAGGAAGGCTTCCACCTGGGGGATGTCATTGCCATCTTCATGGAGAGTCGCCCCGAGTTCGTTGGGCTCTGGTTGGGAATGGCCAAGATCGGCGTCGAGGCGGCTCTGATCAACTTCAACCTGCGTTTGGATTCCCTGGTTTACTGTGTGACCACCTCGGGGGCCAAAGCTGTGATCTTCGGGGGGGAACTGGCCTCAGGTGGGTCCCCCAGGTGTCCCAGCTCATGAGGTGGTGGCCCTGGGTAAGGGTGAAGGGGAGGGGGCTGAAAATAAAATGGTGGCTGAGGGGGCAGCCCTGAGGAGAAGGGCTTGGGGGTGGTGGGTGAGAAGCTCAAGGTGATCCATCAGATCCAACTGTGGCCTGGGCTGCTCTGAAGAACTTTGGGGGAGTTGGGTGAGGAGAACCTCAACAAGACCCATGAATGTCAGCTGTGGCCTGGGCTGCATCTAAAGAACTTTGGGGGTGTTGGGTGAGGAGAACCTCAACGTGACCCATCAGATCCAACTGTGGCCTGGGCTGCTCTAAAGAGCTTAGGGGGTGGTGGGTGAGGAGAACTTCAACATGATCCATCAGAGCCAACTGTATCCTGGGCTGTGTCACCAGCAGTGTGGGCAGCAGGTCAGGGAGGAGATTGTCTCCTCTGCTCTGATGAGACCTCCTGGAGAACTGGGGCCAGTTCTGAAGCCCCCAACACAAGAAGGACATGGGGCTTCTGGAGGGAGTCCAGAGGAAGCCATGGAGATGATCCAAGGGCTGGAGCAGCTCTGGAGACAGGCTGGGAGAGTTGGGGTGTTCAGCCTGGAGAGGAGAAGGCTCCAGGGAGACCTTGGA
>NW_009953193.1:18928-20483 GCF_000747805.2 Chaetura pelagica | reverse complement strand
CTTTAAGGTCCCTCCAACCCAAACCATTCCATGAAGGTCTTCACTCTGAGGGTGGGGAGACCCTGGAAGAGGTTTCCTAGAGAAGTTGTGAATGATGGAAGTGTCCAAGGGCAGGTTGGATGGAACTTGGAGCAACCTGGTCTTCAGTCCCACGGGGACCTCCTCCAGTGTCATAAAGCACCACCAGGTTCTTCCACCACAGGGACTTTTTTGGGTGCCTGATGGGACATTTTCCACATTCTTCTTTCCTTTGTCTTCCAGCAATTGCTGAGGTGAACGGGATGTTGGGGAAGAACATGGTCAAGTTCTGCTCTGGTGACTACAACCCTGAAGTTGTCCCTGTGGACACCAGGCACCTGGATCCTCTGCTGAGCACCACGTCCAAGTCACCCCCAACTCAGAACTTGGTCAAGGGTTTAGATGGTAAATTTCATCATTTTTAACCAAAATTGTCATTTCTTGGTGTGGCGGGTGGGAGGTGATGGGAAAAGGAGAAGGCTGAGGAGGCTGGAGGGGTTAAATGGACACTGTTTGGGTTTAAAATGGGAGAAATGAGGGGAAAATGGAGCAAAAAATGAGGTTCTGGTCCCCACGTGCTCTCAGTGAAGCTTCTCTTTGAGTCTTCCCAACTTTGCTTAACCAAGTTCCCAAAAGAGGGAGCTCCAACCCTCTGGAGATGTTCTCAGATGTTCTCAGGGCTTTGGGAACTCCCTGACCTCACTTTTCCATCCTCCCAGATCGACTCTTCTACATCTACACCTCGGGAACCACTGGGATGCCCAAAGCTGCCATCGTGGTGCACAGCAGGTGAGGGGCTTCCCCTCCAGGTGTGTCCCACCTCAAGGAAGGCCACAGCTTTTCCCCCTGGCCTAGGATCATGGGATGGTTTGGGTTTCCCACCTTGAAGACCATCCAGATCCAACCCCACCATGAGCAGGGACACCTCCCAGCAGCCCAGATTTCTCCAAGCCCCATCCAACCTGCCCTTGGACACTTCCAGGGATGGAGCAGCCACAGCTTCCCTGGCCCAGGCTCTCCCCACCCTCCCAGACAAGAATTTCCTCCTCGGGTCCAACCTCCAGTCCTTTCTGCCAGTTTCAAGCCATCCCCCCTGGTCCCATCACTCCTGCCCTTGGCCCAAGTCCCTCCCCAGCTTTCCTGGAGCCCCTTCAGGCACTGGAAGGTTCTCCAGGGTCTCTCCTGTCCCTCTCCAGGTACTATCGAATCGCTGCCTTTGGTTACTACGCCTACAGGATGCGCCCAGACGACGTGATCTACAACTGCCTCCCACTCTACCACTCTGCAGGTGAGGTTCCTCCTCCTCCTCAGTGGCCAAGGTGTGGGCTTGGCCTCCCCCAGCCTGCTCCTTCATCCATCCTTGGGAGGGAACAGCCCCAGGGTTGTCTTTCTACAGGAAAGATTTTGAAGGGCTGGAGAAAGTCCAGAGAAGGGCAATGGAGCTGGGAAAGGGGCTGGAGGACAAGGGGAAGGGGCTGGAGGACAAGGGGAAGGGACTGGAGGACAAGGGGAAGGGGCTGGCGGACAAGGGGAGGGG
>NW_009953193.1:13010-18665 GCF_000747805.2 Chaetura pelagica | reverse complement strand
AGAGTTGTCAGGCCCTGGCCCAGGCTGCCCAGGGCAGGGGGGGAGTCCCCATCCCTGGAGGGGTTGCCAAGCCCTGGAGATGGTGCTGAGGGACATGAGTTAAGCACCAGACTTGGTAGAGTTGGGTGGTGGGGTTGGGTTAGGGTTGGACGATCTTGAAGGTCTTTTCCAACCAAAACAATTCTGGGATGGTGGCAGCTACCCCGTGATCCTCCTTTTCCAGGGAACATCATGGGTGTTGGCCAGTGTCTCATCCATGGGCTCACTGTGGTCATCAGGAAGAAGTTCTCAGCCAGTCGCTTCTGGGATGACTGCACCAAGTACAGATGCACGGTGAGGGCTCCAGGTCCTTCCCTTGGCTCCTCCTTCATCCTCCATCTCCAGCCAATTCCCTGTCCCTGGTTGGGTTTTGAGGTCCCACTGCAGGATGGGGAGACCCTTCAGGAAAGGTCCCTCCTCCATCTTCTCCTTCTTCTCACCAAACCACAAATGGTGGGAAAGTTCAGCTGGAATTGAACTGCAGGAGGAGCCTCCAGAGAGGAATCCTCTGGGATCTTGGAGCCAAGATCCATCTATTTGTGTCTGGATCAACATCACCTTCTGGAGCCAAGATCCAACTATTTGTGTCACCTTCTAATTCCAGTAGCTCCTTCCCCTCCCTGGTGTTGATCCTTCCCCCAGTGGGAATATTTATAGCTGGGAATTGGATCTTGCTCCAACTGCTGCTTCAAGCTGCTGGTTCAGGAGTCACCACAAGTTCCTCTGATCTTCCAGAGGTCCTTTGGTCACTTATTAAATACAAGGTTTTTTCTTTATCCAACGCTGAGTCACCCCCCTGGGCCCTTTTCAAGTGGGTTCCAGTTTAACCTTGGCTCAAACCCAGTTTGAACTCACAGCCCCTCCCAGTTGGTTCCCATACTTGATGTGTCTTGTTCCATGAGGTCCTCAGCCACTGGTGGCCTCATGGTTGGTTTGTCCAAGGAGTTGGAAGGGTGACCTGAAGCCTGAGCTGAAGGATCCCCCTGGGCCCTTTTCCAGTGGGTTCCAATTTACCGTTAGTAGCAAATCCCAGTTGGACCCCACAGCCCCTCCCAGTTGGTTCATATACTGGATGTGTCTCGTTCCATGAGGTCCTCAGCCACTGGTGGCCTCATGGTTGGTTTGTCCAAGGAGTTGGAAGGGTGACCTGATATGGGGGATCCCTCCTGGGCCCTTTTTGACTGGATTCTAGTTTAACTTTGGTGGCAAATCCCAGTTGGAACCCACAGCCCCTCCCAGTTGGTTCATATACTGGATGTGTCTCGTTCCATGAGGTCCTCAGCCACTGGTGGCCTCGTGGTTGGTTTGTCCAAGGAGCTGGAAGGGTGACCTGAAGCCTGAGGTGTGTTTTTGTGTTTGCTGCTTCAGATTATTCAGTATATCGGGGAAATCTGCAGGTACCTCCTGAAGCAGCGGGCGCGCGAGGCCGAGGGGCGGCACCGGGTGCGCTTGGCCGTGGGGAACGGGCTGCGCCCCAACATCTGGGAGGACTTTGCCGCGCGCTTCCGCATCCCCCAGATCGGGGAGTTCTACGGAGCCACCGAGTGCAACTGCAGCATCGCCAACCTGGATGGGAAGGTGGGCAAGGGGGGGGAAGGTGGGAGTGCAGGAGGAGGTGGTGGGAGTGCGGGAGGGAGTGGAAGAGGACTCGTGGTTGGAGGAGGAGATGGAAGTGGAGGAGGAGGTGGAGAAAGAGGAGGAGGTGGAGGAAGAGGAGAGGTGGAAGAGGAGGAGGAGGAGGTGGAGAGGAGGAGGAGGTGGAAGAGGAGGAGGAGGTGGAAGAGGAGAAGGAGGTGGGAGTGAAGGAGGTGGAGGTGGAGAAAGAGGAGGAGGTGGAGGAAGAGGAGAGGTGGAAGAGGAGGAGGAGGTGGAGGTAGAGGAGAAGGAGGAGGTGGAAGAAGAGGAGGTGGAGGTGGAGAAAGAGGAGGAGGAGATGGAAGAGGTGAAGGAAGAGGAGGAGGTGGAGGAAGAGGAGAGGTGGAAGAGGAGGAGGAGGTGGAGGTAGAGGAGAAGGAGGAGGTGGAAGAAGAGGAGGTGGAGGTGGAGAAAGAGGAGGAGGAGATGGAAGAGGTGAAGGAAGAGGAGGAGGTGGAGGAAGAGGAGAGGTGGAGGAAGAGGAGGAGAGGGAAAAGGAGGAAGAGGAGGGGGAAAAGGAGGAGGAGGTGGAGGAGAAGGAGGAGAAAGAGGTGGTGGAAGAGGAGGTTGGTGGTGAAGGAGGTGGGGATGATGGTGGAGAAAGAGGATGAGGTAGTGGAAGAGGAGGTGGAGAAGGAGCAGGTGGAGGATGAGAAGGTGGGAGTGGAGGAGGTGGTGGAGGAGAATGAGGAGGTGGAAGAGGTTGTGGAAGAGAAGGAGGAGGTGGAAGTGGAGGAGGAGAAGGAGGGGGTGGAAGAGAAGGAGGAGGAGCTGGAGGTGGAAGAGGAGGAGGAGGAGAAAGAGGTGGAGAAGGAGAGGGAAGAGGAGGAGGTGGTGATTGGTGGTGAAGGAGGTGGGGGTGGTGGTGGAGATGGAGGAAGAAGTGGTGGAAGTGGAGCAAGAGGTGGGGGTGGTGGGGGAGATGGAGGAGATTGTAGTGGAGGAGGAGGAGGAAGAAGAAAAGCTGGTGGAGCAAGAGGAGAAAGAGCAGGTAGAGGAGGAGGAAGAAGAAGAAGAGGTGGAGGAGGAAGAGGTGGTGGAGGAGGTGCAGGCAGAGGTGCAGGCAACGTGTCCAAAGCCCTTGGCCAAATCCTCCCTGTTGGTTGCTCGGGCAGGTTGGGGCCTGCGGGTTCAACAGCCGGATCCTGCCCAACGTGTATCCCATCCGGCTGGTGAAGGTCAACGAGGACACGATGGAGCTGATCCGGGATTCCCGCGGGCTCTGCGTCCCCTGCCGCCCAGGTCAGCCTGGGGACAGCCAGGGCAGCCCCTTCTCCTCAACATGAGTCCAGGAGTCCCCATCCCTGGAGGTGTCCAAAGCCCTGGAGATGGTGCTGAGGGACGTGGCTGGGTTGGTCACGTTGGGTTTGATGGTTGGACTTGATCTCCAAGGTCTTCTCCAACCCAAATGAGCCCATGGGAGTCCCTATATGGTAGGACCTGATGATCTCCAAGATCTTCTCCAACCCAAATGAGCCCTTGGGAGTCCCTATATGGTAGGACCTGATGATCTCCAAGGTCTTCTCCATGGGAGTGGTGGTGGAGGCTCCATCTCTGGAGCCATCCAGAACCCACTTGGCCACCATCTTGCACCACCCGCTCTGGTTGACCTTGGTGATCTAGCTGATCTCCAGAGCTCCTTTCCTACCCCACCACTCTGTGCACGAGCTCTGGCTGGTCGATGTCACCTTCTCTTGGTCCTGTTGCCCACAGGAGAGCCAGGGTTGCTGGTGGGGCAGATCAACCAGCAGGACCCGCTGCGCCGCTTCGACGGCTACGTCAGCGAGAGCGCCACCAGCAAGAAGGTGGCCTGCAACGTCCTCCAGAAAGGGGACCAGGCCTACCTCTCAGGTACCTCCACCAGGGGATGTTCCTCACGTGAAGGTCCACCAAGGGGGAGGGATCTCCAAAAGACCCAACTCTGGGGTTTTTGAGGTCATCTGAAAACTCTGGGGATGGTGCTGAGGGACGTGGTTTAGTGGTGGACTTGGTTGAGTTGGGTTGGATGGTCGGAGCTGATGATCTCCAAGGTCTTTTCCAACCATAATAGTCTTGGACTCTCCATCCCTGCAGCTGTCTAAAGCTCTGGAGATGGTGCTGAGGGACATGGTTGAGTTGTTGAGTTGGGTTGAATGGTTGGACCTGATGATCTTAAAGGTCTTCTCCAACCCCAAGGAGTGTAGGAGCAGTGGGTTGGCCATCAGGACGTTGCCAGATGTTGAGCTGCTCTGGATTGAATCAAAAAGGAAAATTTCTGTTAAATTAGAGCCCTGAGGAGAACACCTTGGGGGTGGTGGGTGATGAGCAGGTCACCATGACCCATCAGAGCCAACTGTGTCCTGGGCTGTGTCACCAGCAGTGTGGACAGCAGGTCAATGAGGGGATTGTCCCCTCTGCTCTGGTGAAACCTCCTGGAGAACTGGGGCCAGTTCTGGAGTCCCCAGCACAGGAAGGACATGGAGGTACTGGAGGGAGTCCAGAGAAGGCCACAGAGATGATCCAAGGCTGGAGAGCCTCTGGAGACAAGGTTTCCAAGGCTGGAACATCTGGGGAGAGTTGGGGTGTTGAGCCTGGAGAGGAGAAGGCTCCAGGGAGACCTTGGAGCACCTCCCAGTGCCTGAAGGGGCTCCAGGAAAGCTGGGGAGGGACTTGGGCCAAGGGCAGGAGTGATGGGACCAGGGGGGTGGCTTGAAACTGGCAGAGGGAGCTGGAGGTTGGACCTGAGGAGGAAATTCTTGTCTGGGAGGGTGGGGAGAGCCTGGGCCAGGGAAGCTGTGTCTGCTCCATCCCTGCAAGTGTCCAAGGGCAGGTGGGATGGGGCTTGGAGCAACCTGGGCTGCTGGGAGGTGTCCCTGCCCATGGTGGGGGTTGAATCTAGATGATCTTGAAGGTCCCTCCAACCCAAGCCAGGTGAGACAATCCTGAGCAGTCCCCAGCTGAAGCCCTGAGGTGGGTTTTGGTGTCTCCTCCCCTAGGTGACGTGCTGGTGATGGATGACCTGGGCTACATGTACTTCAGAGATCGCAGCGGGGACACGTTCCGGTGGCGAGGGGAGAACGTCTCCACCACGGAGGTGGAGGGGACCTTGAGTCACATCCTCAACCAGACGGACGTCGCAGTCTACGGGGTGGAAGTACCAGGTAGAACATCCAGCTGGAGCTGCTCTTGGGTTGAAGGAGAAAGAAAAAAAAACATGGGTCAACCAGATGGGTGTTAGATTGGTTGGACCAAATGATCCTTGAGGTCCCTTCCAACCTGGTGTTCCCTTGGTTTTTTGGCCTCTGTTGGAAGGAGACACCCAAAAGATGGAATAGGTCAAACAGGATGTTTCTTCTGAGCAGCAAAGGGAACTGGGAGATCCAGGGGGACCAAATTTGTGTCTCCAAAAGGAAGGGTTTCACCCAAGCTTTGCAGAAGTTCTTGATGTGCAAAGACCAACCCATGGGCACGTGGGTCTTGGGGTCTGCGAGTGATTCAGGGTTGAGGAGGCACAAGGATGGAACTAAGGACGTGGTGGGGACGTCTTGGTGGCACTTCTTCAGGGTGTCTGTGAGGGAAACCTGGTAGAGTTGGGTTAAGGGTTGGTAGAGTTGGGCTAAGGGTTGGTAGAGTTGGGTTAAGGGTTGGTAGAGTTGGGTTATGCTTGGTAGGCTTGGGTTAATGGTTGGTAAAGTTGGGTTATGGTTGATAGGTTTGGGTTAATGGTTGCTAGAGCTGGGTTATGGTTGGTAGAGTTGGGTTAAGGGTTGGTAGAGTTGGGTTATGCTTGGTAGGCTTGGGTTAATGGTTGGTAAAGTTGGGTTATGGTTGATAGGTTTGGGTTAATGGTTGCTAGAGCTGGGTTATGGTTGGTAGAGTTGGGTTAAGGGTTGGTAGAGTTGGGTTAAGGGTTGGTAGAGTTGAGTTATGGGTGGTAGAACTGGGTTAAGGGTTGGTAGAGTTGGGTTAAGGTTGGGCTGGATGATCTTCCAGGTCTTCTCC
>NW_009953193.1:0-1964 GCF_000747805.2 Chaetura pelagica | reverse complement strand
TGAGTTACCAAAAGAGTGGCTGGACACTGGAACAGCTGCCCAGGGAGTCAGTGGAGTCACCATCTCTGGAAGTGTTTACAGGAAATACAGACGTGGTGCTGAGGGAGGTGATTTCACCACTGAAGGGGTAAATGAGGTTGTGGTTGGTGGATTTAGGTTATAGTTGGACTTAATGATCATCAGGGTCTTTTCTAACCAGGATGACTCTGTGATTCTCCTTTGCCCACCAAGAATCTGGAGCTGGTGCCAGGGCTTGGCTGCTTCTCCGTCTCCATTGGTCCCTCCTGGGATCCCAGCCATGCCCAGAATCCCAACTCATGGTGGGAATTACCACCCAGGTCTCCTAGGTGAGCTTTTCCCACCGTTGGGAATAGCTGGACTTGAACATCCTCCAGTGATGCTGCCCAAGTCCCCCTTGCCCTACGGGTTCAAGGTGCCGTGGTGGTTCTGCCCCAGTTCCAGACCTGGATCTGTCTCCATGTCCCCTTCCCAAGGTTGTGCTGATGGCTCCTCCCTTCCCTCCACAGCCGGAGGGCAGGAGGGACCAGTCAAGTTGTGTCCCTCCTCCAGGCTATTTCCTGGCTCGGGTTTGTGGGAAAACCCCTTCCTGCTTCATCTTCCTCCTCTTCTTCATCAACTCTGCTGGGAAGCAGCATTTCCCAGGGGTTGGGAGTTGCCTCCTTGGAAGGCCAAGCATCCAGCACTGGGATTAGCTGGGATGTGCTTGGTTGAGGCACGTGGTGTCTTATCCCAACCCCTCCATGGGCTCAGGCGCCGCAGCACCAGCAGGAGTCACCAGTTCCCAGTGCCACAAGGACGGAAGAGACACAATGTCCGGGTTGTCCCGTTGCTCTGTGGCTCTTCCATTGAGTTCCCCACACCCCCCAGTGTTCTCCTGGGTTTCCATGATGTGTTTGAGCTCTTCCAGTGCCTGAAGGGGCTCCAGGAAAGCTGGGGAGGGACTTGGGCCAAGGGCAGGAGTGATGGGACCAGGGGGGATGGCTTGAAACTGGCAGAGGGAGCTGGAGGTTGGACCCGAGGAGGAAATTCTTGTCTGGGAGGGTGGGGAGAGCCTGGGCCAGGGAAGCTGTGGCTGCTCCATCCCTGGAAGTGTCCAAGGGCAGGTTGGATGGGGCTTGGAGCAGCCTGGGCTGCTGGGAGGTGTCCCTGCCCATGGTGGGGTTGGATCTAGATGATCTTTAAGGTCCCTCCAACCCAAACCATTCCATGAAGGTCTTCACTCTGAGGGTGGGGAGACCCTGGAAGAGGTTTCCTAGAGAAGTTGTGAATGATGGAAGTGTCCAAGGGCAGGTTGGATGGAACTTGGAGCAACCTGGTCTTCAGTCCCACGGGGACCTCCTCCAGTGTCATAAAGCACCACCAGGTTCTTCCACCACAGGGACTTTTTTGGGTGCCTGATGGGACATTTTCCACATTCTTCTTTCCTTTGTCTTCCAGCAATTGCTGAGGTGAACGGGATGTTGGGGAAGAACATGGTCAAGTTCTGCTCTGGTGACTACAACCCTGAAGTTGTCCCTGTGGACACCAGGCACCTGGATCCTCTGCTGAGCACCACGTCCAAGTCACCCCCAACTCAGAACTTGGTCAAGGGTTTAGATGGTAAATTTCATCATTTTTAACCAAAATTGTCATTTCTTGGTGTGGCGGGTGGGAGGTGATGGGAAAAGGAGAAGGCTGAGGAGGCTGGAGGGGTTAAATGGACACAGTTTGGGTTTAAAATGGGAGAAATGAGGGGAAAATGGAGCAAAAATTGAGCTTTTAGTTCCAGGGTGGGGTTGGAGGGGTTAAATCAACATAATTTGGGCTTAAAATGGGAGAAATGAGGGGAAAATGGAGCAAAAAATGAGGTTCTGCTCCCCACGTGCTCCCAGTGAAGCTTCTTGAGTCTTCCCAACTTTGCTTAACCAAGTTACCAAAAGAGGGAGCTCCAACCCTCTGGAGAT
>NW_009953191.1:670404-711381 GCF_000747805.2 Chaetura pelagica | reverse complement strand
TTTTTTTTAATAGAAGTTTTCAAGTAATTTTCAATAGGCTCACTCTTTATGTAAAGAAAGAGCTTAGTATTAATTCCTTCATAGATTTCCCTCTCCACTGCACCACACACTAAGTTAATATTGTACTGCACATAAAAACACCCCTATCCCCACTGGATATTTATCAAAGAAACTACAAATGTTTCCATTGAACCTTTGTTTTTATATATAAATATCCAAGGGAGAGTTTTCAGTGATATTTGTAGCATATTTTGGCTCATTTGCTCAAGAACTGTCTTTGTCTATAGCTTTTCACATCAGATTCAGCAAGTCTTCAGGACTATAGTATTCAGAAATGCAAGTATTATTAAATGGCTATCTAGCATGGCCTCTTCTTAGGCAATTTTGATTTTTTCCAAAGGATTTACTAGGGCATGGCCCAAAGTATTTGAAAAAGTTGGTTTTTTCACTTGTTATCTGTTTATATACTCAGCAATTTCACACAATTGTCAGCAAGTTCATATTCCTGTTCTAGGAAGACAGATTGTCTGGTATCCAGTTGCACTTAATTATTTTGCAAGGTAGTTGTGTATACATTAATTTATTAATGGACTGCATACTTCATTAGTGGCAACTTTCAAGGTAAAATGTAAGCCCAAACAACGGTCCTCCACTGGATTTTTAACTAAACAAATGAACGTTCGTTGTGTAGCTACCTATCTAATACTGCCAAAAATTAAGCTTGTGTTCTTCTTACACATACCTGATGTGCTTCTGTTTGTCTTCCTCCTCCTTTTATAAAGAGCTCTGTGCTTGAGAACTGGGGGAGGGTGAAAGGCTGTATTTTAATGTAAAGTCTCTAATGGATTTCTTGGAAAGATAATGAAAAGTGGTGAACGTAACCACATGTGGTTTTCTTTGTACAGAGGTTGTACGAACAAGATTAAGAGAAGAGGGAACAAAATACAGATCGTTCTTCCAGACACTATCTTTGCTTGTGCGAGAAGAAGGGTATGGATCCCTCTACCGAGGCTTAACTACACATCTTATCAGACAGATTCCAAACACAGCTATCATGATGTCCACCTATGAAGTGGTAGTCTACTTGCTTGATGGATAGCAGTGTGACAAGGCTATCTAAAAGAAAGTGGAAGATGGAAAGACTGGAGTGGACCACTGAATGTCAATGCCAATCTGGTGGGCAAAAGGAAAGGTGTATCAGGAATATGCAGCTATGGACAAAACAAAAGGTTGATTGTGGAGAACTGAATAATTTTGCTGCCTTATTGTATGGTCTCTTGGCAGTGTGTCAAATGGAAACTGTCCCTTAGGAAATGCCTTTATACATCTCTTAATTTGAAATTGTTCCTTTCTTTTCATCTGTTAATCTAGTCAGGGTCATTCAGTCATCTTCAGGGACCTGGTGGATGAGAGGGGAGAACATAAAATATACTCTTGGGGCAGCCTTATTCACTTCTCTTAATGATTGTTCTCAACTACATCCTTTTATTCCATTTTACTGCACAGTGACCTGTTGAAAGAATGGGAAAGACAGTACTTCCATACTTTTCCATGCCTAAAACTTCCATTCAGTATCTCTGAAGACTCAAAGAGACTGAGGTAGTATTTAGTGTGTGAAGTTTTCCATGTTGCTACCTCATGATAAATTATGTTGCAGGGACCCTGAAAAGAGTTATTTCTTCACCAAAAAAAGTGGCGTTTGGTTTTGTTTTGGGGTTAATTTTTTAAAGTTTGAGCAGTGTTGTAGGTTAGTGAGAGAGGATCTGATTGTTGAACTTTTCAGGTTATCAATCTGTTAATATCAGTATATGTGGATTTCTAGTTCTGCTGCATCATCCTTTTTCTTTTCTGGAACTTTTCCTCCTTAAGTAAGAAAGACCTATTAAATGTTCTCCTATATAATGATTTTTCCTTGCCAACCTCTCAGGCTGCTCACACAGCTAAGGAAGAACTTGCTAAATGTTACTTTATAGCCTTTTTAAGGATTCCTCATGTGATGAGAAATCTCATGTAACCCAGCCTGCCATTGGTGGAAACAAGATTCACTCAAATAGTTTTCTGCCACCTAAGAACAAGTTCTATTACCCTAAGATGTCTGCCAAATCCTGACTTGCATCACCGGTATCTGTATGGGTGTAAAGGGGGCAAAAACATGTCACCAGAAAGCAGAAAACAGTTGTGATTAATCTTTCAGTGCAAACAGCCTCTGTGGAGAATGATAGAGAAAACTGTGACTGAGATTTTCTTGCAAGCATTCCCCTTAATAATCATTGTATTACTTCTTCCAACTTGAGCCTGTGTACTGAACTGCAGCTCAAAGTATAACTTCGTCCTCCAAATTGTCTGAATATTCAGGCATGGTTCTTCTTTTGTAAGCCAGTTGCGAAACAAATGCGTTGCATTCAGCAGTGAGCTAATTTATTCTGTCATAAGTTACAGGGCTTTCCAAAATCATACAGCTGGAGTGTCAAAATCAGAAGCTTAATGTTACCAGTAACTTGTACAGCTTTCTAAACAGGTATCTTTTATCTGCACCTTGAGTACTTCTTGGTCTGCATCCAAGATCCTTACGAGGAAGATAACCATTAAAAATTGAGGGCAATAGCTTTCTATATATAAATGCTGCTGTACTGGTATGTTCAGAACTGTGCTATCAACTCTTCCAGTGTGGTGCTTCAGTACACTTGAACTGTGCAGTATGTGCAATGAATGGCTTTATTTTATGAATGACTCCTTATGCACTTTGTGGCCTTCTATGGCTTATGAATTTTCTTCCTATTCCTGGTTATCTGTAGGCAAACTGTGTTCAAAGCAGTTTGATTTTATACAGAGCATGTGGTTTGATTTCCATGTCTGCTGTGCAGGATAAACCATTTTGTGCTGTAGATCCATAGCACCTCTGTTGCAGTAATTCTGTAGGCTGTATGTAAAAGCTTGAAGCTTACAGAATAAGCAGTCTGCTTTTCTCTCATGCTTTCCTTTATTTTGACCCTTGTTATGTTCTCCACACAGTGTCAAAGTATTTGAGTATTTCATGTAATTCTCAGCCTTCTAAAAGCCAGCTAGAGAACATACAGTAACCTTGCAGTAGAGGTTTAGTTGTATTGACTTCCTTCTCCTTGGAAAATGTTGTCTTACCTTTTAAAGACAGATAGCGTGGTCTGTGATGTGACCAAAGGTGGACTTGATTATTTTAAAGAAGTGAGGAGAGTGCAGAAGTCCGTGGTTTTTAAGTGGGCTTTTTTGACTGACCTGAGTCTGCTGTGATGCCATTTTTCAGATAACTGAGTGCAGGAATAGCTACTTAAAGTAATTTTTGTTCAGGCTATAGGATTATTCAGTCATAGCCAAAATTTTGAATTGGCAAAGACAGTATTCAGCTTTGGAGTTTATGAATACAATTAGCCCTTTGATTACCCGAAGCTTGGTGAAGAGTTACTTTGTTTATTGGGTATGTTCTCCCTTGCTTACATGTTCATCTCCCATTAATTCACTGGGTACCATGTGTGCCTTGTTTGGGTGAGAACATACCCCCCTGGAGTGTAGTAAAAAAATGATAACGAGGACAATTGAATATGGGAGACAGCAGCTGAAAACAGACAATCAGCTTATTCTGCTTTTTTAATGGGTGTTTAAGGAATGCTTTAAACTTAAGGACTGATCTTTCTGGCTTGCTTTATGTAACAAAACAAAACCCCAAAGTTTTGTGATATTTTGTCACCTTCAGACTATGAAGTTACCTCTGAAGTATTTCCCAAAGATGTTTAAATTATTTGTTTTTCTTTATTATAAAAACTCAAAGGGAATAAGAAGATGCTATGTTCAGTAATATCTTGAACTACAGAACTTGAAAGGGGTGCATTTAAACTTTTTTGTAACTTAGATGGTCAGCTTGATTTATATTTGAAGGTAGTGTATTTATGTCACATTTTTCTGTGCTAGAGGCAATGGTCTTGGATGTCTGAAATACCAAGTAACTAGTTTCTTTATATTTCCCTTGCCTAGATGAAACTTTAAATCTTACTGCAAGCCGATTTGGGAAGCACTGAGGCTGCAGTTTTCCAAAGCAGTCAGAAGATGGCACTGGAGTATGCATTCATCAAAGGGAAAAGGGACTCTTCTGCCAGGGCCTGTTAGTGTGCACTGGTTGTCACTGTCTGTGGCATACTGGGGGGGCATGGCAAGTGGCCAGAGTTAAAAAAGCCATAAAAAAAATTAAATTTCAGTGAATATAGTCACATTTCTCCACCCCTCTGTTATCCATTCAGTCCCTGTAGAGCTGTGTAAAAACAGGTGAGTTGTGTATTTCAGAGGGCTGAGCCCAGCCTCCCAGCTGATTGATCTGTTTCTGTCTGAATTCCTGGTCTGTTACCCTGTGTTGTTTTAAGTAGGTTTACACTAGGGTTTTACGGAGTTTTGATTATTTTAATTATGACTGAAGCTTCAACCTGTCTACTTGTATATTGACATTACACCTATCTAGTTCCCTGTTTACATAATGCACTCCATATTTCCTTTCTGATTGAAATGTTTGTTAATGACAATTTCTGCTATTGTTCTTATAAGGATGTTTGTAACATTCCTCAGACTGTAGTGTTTTAAAGGAATCCTTCCAGAGACAAAAGATTCGAGAGCCTTTATAAATGTTGCTTCCTGTTTAAACTATTTGAATTTGGAAAACAAGCTGAACACTGAAGTGTGCCTAGGTAATTGTACCTTTTTCAACTTTCTGTCTTTTAAAACTCAAGTTATGTCAGTTTTGAGTTCTGTTTAAGAGAGTCTGCCTACCCTGCATATGTGAACGTAATGATGTGCTCAGAGTCATAGCTAAACACTCACAAATGACAGTGAGGACACTTCTGTGCTTGTGTGAGGTTTGCTATTATTCTTGCATACATGTCATTTGCTGTAAACTATGTGCATTTACTCTGTATTTATATAGTTGACTTTTTTGTTTGCATTGCTTTAAATTTCAAGGTAAATTAAAACTTTGTGCTTCTATTTGAATGTTGCCTTCTGTGCTAAACTGTACATTATTTGTAACCTTCTGACTTTTCTATTATTGATAAATACCAGTGCCTGGACAGTTGTGATTAAAATAAGCAATTCATTAGGAGATCCCAGTGAATCATTTTATGTTGTGCTGTCTTATACTAGCTGAGAAGAACATATCTTTATTGAACATAAAATATATTCATTTTGGAGGAGTTCAGGGGTGACTTAAACTAGTTGAATGTGTTCTTGCAGTTGAATTTGAACACTTAACTGCAGAAGTGTTGCTGTCTGACAACTGAAATCAGGTAACTAGTGATCAGAAAACACATTTGTTTAAAGTGCCATCTAGCACAAACCATTACTTACAAAATGAAGGGCAGTGATTCCTTAAGATGTTCAGACTTAATTGCGTGTGCTGTTATAACCAAGTTCTTGAATCTGAAATGTTAGGTATAATTTCTCTTAAAAGTAGGTGTTTGATCTGAAGCCCTTAGAACTTATTCAGAAATAATTCTGCAGAGGTTTATTTGTTTTCTTTGTGTGCTGCATTTTTTCCCATCAGTGTCTGTTCTGGAACTGAGTCCTTTGGAGCTTTTAATATAGAACCAAGCTTGATGTTGCTGATTTGATTCTTTCAGATATCCAGAACTATTTCAAAACTTTGATTAAAACAGCATATTATAGAATCCTATAATGGTTTGGGTTGGAAGAGACCTTGAGGATCATCTAGTTCCAACCTCCCAGCCATGGTCAGGGCCAGCTTCCACTAGACCAGGTTGCTCCAAGTCCTGTCCAGCCCTGGCCTTGAACAATTGTGGGGATGGGGCATCCACAGCTTCCCTGGGTATCCTGTGCCAGTTTTTCACCACCCTCACTCTAAAGAATTTCTTCCTGTCCAACCTGTGCAACTTTTCTTACAGTCGTTGTTGACCCATATTGCTGTTCTTCCGAGAGTTTCTGGCTTTCAGGTCAGTCAGGCTTAGAGGTGATCAGTGTTCTGGAATCAGTACAGGCAACCAGTGATTATCCCTGACACATCTGAAACTAGGCCTCTAACAGGATAATTGGGATTGTCTGTAATTGATTTTTCACTTTAACACTCTGAAAGAGGCACATGGGCATGATGGAGCTCAGGGTAAGTGTTTGGGGATGTTTTAACATTTGTGCTGCTTTTATAACCCCGTCTACTGGAGGGGTTGTAGTAAGCTTGCCCTGGACAAAAAGCATGTATAGAAAATGAACTTACATGAGTTAATTAAGTTATGGCTTGGCATTAATGCAGTAGTATAGTCTGACATAGATGCAGCCTAAAAGCATGTGAGGTACAACAATGACCTCTTCCACAAAAGAAAGTCCTTGAATTTGATAATGCACTTAACACTAAAATAAAAAGGTACTTCCAAAGACAAATGCTCCTCTGATCTTCTATGCCTGGTTGCCAGCCAGTGTGCTTTGTGATGACTCAAGACATGAATCTAGTTCTCATGAGCACATGGATGCAAACAAAATGGTGTATTGAACTGTGGAAGGTGCATTGGAGGGGAGGACCTTCTGCTTTTCAGATTGATTACTTAAGGGAAGCTCTTAAGACTGGTTTCACTAATGCAAAGGTACTTGTTCATGGTAGAATGGTGTGAAGTTAAGTAGGAGCTCTCAGTGACAAGCTCCAGATTGTGAAACTCATGGGTAATGCTGGGTTGCAAGGGAGTGTTTTCTCCCTGAACTGTGGCTGTTCAGAAGTTGGTAGCTTTTCCTAGCCCTGCTTCTGCAGCAGACACTTGGGATGGGACTGAGACTGTAAAAGTTGGAATTGTTGGGACTGTAAGCAAAATTCCAAGCAGTCTGGAGACTTCATATATCCAAAATTGTGCAAACAGGTATGCAGTGTGCAAATGTGAAAGTATTTTAAGGATTCAGTTAATTTAGGATTGTCGCTACGTAATTAGACACTAGATAATATAGAACCAGTATTTAAAAGGGAGTACAATTAAATAAGGAAACCAGGCTAATATGATTGTACCAAGCAGAGATCTAAGTATGTCCCTTTTCTGCAGTTATTGACATAAAGGTAACTGCACAATAGCGAGAATTGATGATGTAAAAATAAGCTGCTGGTTGTTTGTGATCATCTGTATTTTAGATGAAGTACAGGCAGGAGATCCAGTCCATACTTTTTTGTGGAACTATTGTGATGTGGAGCCAAAAAGGAAATCTCTCAATCCAACGTGGGTAAGATCTTAGCTAAAGAGAGTGTTTTGTAATGAGAACTGTTGGATTGGTGGTGAATGCTGCAAGTATTTGATGACCTCTGGAAAACTTTTGCCAGAACAAGTCTTTGAATTTTATTTAGCATGTTAGCAGTTCTGGCAGAAAGACTGGGACTACGTTAGCGTGAATTGTTTATGATCAATTCAAAAAAATTTTGCAACACACTAAATATTGAACATAATTTCTTAAAAATGATTTCTTGGACTACCAAAGTAAGGTGAAACAACAGTGCAAAATGCGTACTCAATCAGTTACAAAATACTAATGAGACTCTTGGCTTAGACTGGGAATGTCAATTCTTCAATCAGAAAGGAGAGAAAGGATTCCAAGTACAGTCCATTCAATAATCACTTATTTAAAAAAAAAAAAAAATTACATTTCCCAGGATGGTGAAGGGAAGCATAAAGAACACAGTGTACAGATCTTGGGCTGACCTAACTTGGGGTATATGCATAACTCTGATTCATCACAGCTATCAAAAAGAGAAGGCTAAAGCAAATGATAAGGGAAAAAGGTGTGTATCCTGTCAGAATATAAAAATGTAGCTTAACCTGATAGAATCTGAAAAGGGATGTGGTGGTTTTACATAAGAAAAAAAACTTAAGGAGTAAGTACTTTGGGTGAAAATATTAAGGTAGAAGACCTGGGGGTACAAAATGAAGAACAGTTTGCTGACTGCATGTGAGAAAACTTTTAATGATCAATGCAAAACAATACTAAATAGCAATCAAAGTAGAGAGGAAGAAGGTACTTAAGTACCTGAACAGCAGAAGATATGTCATGACCTGGAGATTTGCAGTAGCACAGACCTAAGTGATGTCTTCTGTGTGTTTAATAGGGATTAGAGGCTCTGTTTATGAGAGTGTTAATCACCCTGTGTTTGTGAGGTGCATGTGGCTTGTTTCAGGAGGATTTATTGAGAAGATGAACTAGGGCTCATCTCTTTCTTATCTCCTCCGACCCCAAGCATTTGTCTTTCCAGCATCCTCCTTCATACATTTCTCTTTAAACAGTTTATCACTTTAAGTGAACAATATATTTTCTTTCTGATCTGAGTTTGTCCTGGTCTTTTGCCACAGGTTGTTTTTCTGCAAGTGTTGTATTTTTGTCAATGTCTGAGGAATTGCACTGTTTTGTGCTAAGAAGTTAGGAAAATTCATTGCTTTGTCACAGCATGCAAGGAATCAAGAAGATTCCTGGTGTAAATCTAGTTTAATTGATTTGAAATGGATTGTGACAATGGACATGACACATCTTTAGAAACAGCCATCCCTCATCCATGAAGTTCAGCATGACTCAGAAATCATGCTGCACTCACTGAAGTTGGGCTTTGGCTAAAGGTAAAATGAGGAAGTGTTGCAGTAACAAGCACAGAAGAAAAATTCAGCACTTCCAAGGGTATGTCTAACTCTGCCTGTATGCTATCTTTATATGTAGTGAGGGCACATTTCTGCATTAAACAAGTATTTGGGAATATTGAATGGGGTGTTACCTGAACTGGAAGTTACTTTGACAGATCCTAGTTAGAGCAGGAGTAATCAATGTCCTTACTGTAACAAGAGGAAACATGTAGAAACAGACCAGAAGGAAGCAGAAGGCAATGTGTTTATTTTTATTATTGTTTTCATGACCTGAGGTTAGATGTATACCAATATTTTTAACATAGGGGAAAAGTGGTCTCCTTTGCCAGCAATTCCCACCTAATGGAATAAAGCAAGTGCAAAATTAAAGCTTGTACCAGGTACAGCTTTGCAGAATTGTTATCCTATTTTAGCTGTGCTGTATTCTTCCATTGAGCAGCTAATACTTGAATATTTTTCAGGGTCACATCTGGCTTTGTGCTGCCTCTAGCTCCTCAACACCTCCTGAAGAAGGTCCAAATGAAATATTGCTGTGGGCTCAGGTTGCCCTTGAAAGAGAGAAAGCCAGTTCTTCTAGGACTGGTCAGTATTGACTCAGGGTAGTCTTAAGCTAAAATGTATCTAAAAACATCTATCCTGTTACTACTTCTTTCACTCTCCACAAATACTGTTTCCTACGGGAAATTCTTACTGATATGCAAATAATTTTTGCCCTCTGGCTGTTACAGGCAGGCAAGCAGAATTTGTTTCTGAGCTGGTGAATTTTCATGGTATTTTTCAGGTGCTTTAATTCTGTCCTTCCTTGAGGTATTCGTTTCCTTTCTGAAATGTAGGTATCAGTAAAAGTTTACAGAGTTTATATTATCTTGCTCTGCCACTACAAATGTTTCCTGGTATTTGCAGTGACTGAATGACTTGCAAGCTGCTTTGGGGAGCTCCAGCTGGATTTGTGCTGGATATGTTTAAAGACTTGGGAATATGGTTTGAATTATTTGAAACAAGAATGATCAATTATCATTCACACGTGTTCCTAAGAGACTAGTTGAGGTAAAATAATGAAAAATGACAGCACCTATGCTTGTAGGGTGGTCCAATATTATTCCCTAATTCATTCAGGCAATAGACAAAGATTTAAAGTGCTTTATTTGCAATGCTAAAAAAACCACCAACACTAAACCAGTATAAAAAATATCAACCTTTCCCCATTAGAGAGAAGAATATCTGCCCTAGTCTGTAACTGTTATAAACTGAGGGGACTATTGCCAAAACTTTAAAGCTTGGATGTAAATGGAATATTACCTCTTGAGCTAGAGCAGTTTAGAGCTGTTAAAACCACACACACTGAAATGCTTTAACCACACAGGGGTGAACCCCTTTCAGCTTGCAGTTCCCCATAGGTCACCTCAGCCAGTACTTTCCTTCCTTCCAAGCAGCGTCTCTACCAGGGTAAAAAAAAAGTTTCCTTATGGCAGGGACACTGGAGTGGTCCTCAGACATGAGATATTTCTGTGGGACAGCATTCTCAGGATATGAGCTTTTTACTTGAGCTATCACTTATCTTACCCTTCTGCCTTCCCTGAAAAGGTGTGCCAAATTAATTGGGGAGGAGTAGGATTTTTAGAGAGGACAGACATGAAAAGACACAGATAAATAGAAGTATGAGGGATTCAGCTTCCTGGAAAAGGCCAAAAGACATAACCACCACCTCTTCCCAAAGATCTCCAGAAAGACAAATCTTGGAGAAATTTGCAACTTTATTCCTTCCTAGCTATGAAAAGACATCTCTCTTATTCAGAGTTGGCAACATGTGGTGGCAGTATCTGCCAAGGTTCCTGTTCCTTCCTAAAGATGAAATAACATTGGCACTGTAAATCCCTTCCTAAAGAATGATACAGGCCAAGAAACAGTATCTCAAGAAAAGAGGGAATTGCTGTGGTTTTGAATTGCTTGAGTCCCTGGAATTAATGATACTCTAAACTAAAGTATGTATTCACTGTTACATGCTATATGCATCTTAATCATATCCAGTCTTTCTAGTTTGCATGTTCTGGGAAATGAGTAGAGGAACTTAACCTAATACCTCATTTCTGTGCCTTTTATCCAAATGTAACTGTGAAGGGAGATAGAATAAAGCTGCAGCAATTCCTAGGCCTGTTTGTATACTCAGTCTTGCCCCTTTTTTTGCTCAAGCCAGATAGAGAAGTTAGTTTGAGAAGGTGGTGGGTTTAGACTGTTAACAAGGAACAAAAGGAACTGCCCAGCTCTCCTCTTGATTTCACTTTTCATCTATTTACTAGATGCTTATTTCCTTGTGTGTGGTTGTACAGTCTTTGAGTTGCAGACTTCTGTTACAGGAGATCTCTACCCCTTTTCTATTAAAAAGGAAAATAGATGGAGAAAGCAACATGATCTAAGTACCTCAGTTTATCTACAAGAAAACTGAAGTCAGCATGGCATAAAAGCTAACAGTAACATCTACAAACATCCTGAGCTGACAGACTAAACAGCATGCTTCTGACTGAGCGAGAAGCATGGTAGTCTCTGCTAAAGGCAAAGTAAGAGCAGTGTGTCAGCACAGGCATCCTGAAAAAGAAATGAGATGGGCTGTATGCAAAAGATTAATGATTTTCATACCAAATCTGGCTAATTCACACTCTGTTACATAAAATTAATGCCAAGACAAAAGGAAAAAAAAGAGGTATTAGTGAAGCTTTGCATAAGGAAAAAGGAGCTGTATCAGCTCACTCCAGAGCAGGGAGCAGTTGTAACATTGTTCTTAAAATGGCTTATTGTGCCTAAGTAGGTCTAGGGATGAAGTTGTCTTGCTTATTTTGAAATTTGCACTGAAATGAGAATATTGCAGACCAGAGCTTTTTCACATGCAGTATTTCAACATTAGCTGTCAACTGGAGTATTTGAATGAACACATCACTGAATAGGACTGATCAATGTTGCAGGTTTTCTTAAGCTGTGATGAATGATTGTGTTCATGCTTCAGCATGCACCAAACTTGGAGCCTCTTGTTGCCTACCAAGTTGGTGATACTGCAGCATAACATGATACAGCATTAAGTCCTCATGGTACAGTGTCTCTTTCCTGGAAGATTGCAAATAAGAAACTTTACTCAAACTTTTATTCTCTCCATGTCTAAAGCTGCCTGTACTGTGTGAAAATGATGGATTAAAGTGCAGCTTCTAGTGGTTGATTTAAAAAGGTTTCCTTATTTTTTCATCAAAATGAAGTTTAACTTTGCTTTTATGCAATGCCCTGATTCCCTTGTACTTGATGGAACAAGATGCAGAAGACAGAGGAGCCTTGCCTTGCTATTCTAATACCCTTGGAAGGAGATAGTGACTCCAAGGACCATGTCAGCCCTAAGTAACTTGAAAGAGAGCTTCCTTTGTAGTATAAGCATAATTGAGACTTCCAAGCATTGCAGACCAGGGAGAAGATAGTTATACAAAAGCAAAGCCTTTGTAGTTGATGGATTTCAGATGGCTAAATGCCCAAACTTGAAACTTTACTAGCAAACACCTTTGTGAAGAGGTCTTAGGTGCTCTTCAAATTGTTTCTATTGGCACAACTTTCAATATGAGTGGAAGGCATTGCAGCAGTGTAATTGTGCAGAAACAGAAGTACCTCCTTATGATGTATCCCAGGTAAACTCCACAGTTAACCCCTCTTCTACCGAATATTAAAATTTTGAGATTGAAGAGGACCTATCTGGACATGTGATGCTATTGACTAAAAAGGAATTGGATTTATAAAGTGAGACTTAGGCACTGATGTTTTGCCAAAGACCCCTTACTGCTTTGTCTTGGAGGTAGATGAACTGAAGAAATCCCCAAGCATTTCATTTTGCCAAACATCTGGAAATTATCTCTGCTTATAAATGCCTCAGTGGGATGGGAATATGTAGCTCAGCCCAAAGCTCAACTGAGATCCTGAAACATTCATTTTTTTCTGGTTCCTTAAGGAGCTTGGCCTGGAAATGGGTACAAAATAAAATGCAAGGAATGATCAGTACTTTCCTTACCGATATGGCTGGTATTAATCTACTTGAGGTGGGGCTTTTTTTGCTTTACAAATATAAAATACAGAGATGACCCAGAATCAAATTCCTCCTCTGTCCAGAATATTGTAGCCTTTCAAAAGCATGTTCCTGTTCTTGATTGAGAGGAACCTTTCCTGCCTCTCTTTCCAGCTTGCATCACAGCTGTAAAGAATTCAGGAAACCTAGAGAAAAGAGAGAAGGGAGAGACAGGAATGTGCTGGCTGGTTTTGTTCTCTTCTCAATAAAAATAAATAAGATGCAGTAGTGAAAATGGAGAACAAAACAAAACCTAGAGTGGTTTCTTTTGCCATGAAGTTTACTTTCCTTGTTGTGCATGCTTTTTGACTTCCTTCTCCAAAGATTTTTTTTTCTGCACAGCAACTCCACTTCAGCACTGGAAGTTGAGACTTTCTCTCCCGAGATAGTTGAGGTCATATGCATTTGAATTTCCTGCAGTGAAGGAGAGGCTTGGATTTGCTGAGCCACTTCCCATGGCAGAAATCAATCTGCCTTGCTTGGTATTTTTTGAAAGAAGCACATCCAGTCTTTCAGGTGAGTTTTTGGCTGTTGTCTTGATTGGCTGGATCATGCTCTCTGTATCAGAGGTCTCCTATGACTTAGAGGTTAAGGCCTTGTTATTTACTCTTCCTCTGTTCTATGTAGATAAAAGTGAATGTTCAGAATTTTTGTTGTTTTAGAGTTTACATTATAGATTGTGAGTCTTTAGATTGTCCATACCTTTATGCTGACAGCAAGGAATTCTTGGTCTTTTCTCAGGACAGGAAACAAGCAAAACAGCAAACTAACTTCCTGGCATGTATTTCTTTGTGCCTCATACAAGCAGTTTGTCCTTCTGTTAGCTTTGGTCAATAGCAATGTTCTGTCAAGCAGAGTTTTAAGATATCAATACTGCTACATTTTGCCTGGTTCCTTATACTGTGACCCTGACTCCTTTTGATGCTATAGGATGTCATAAATGCCAATTAGTGTATGTGAAAACACCAACTAAAGGAGATTGAAAACACTAAAATGCAGAGTGAAAACGCCAGCACTGGGTTAAACTCTAGATCTGCTGGAGCTCCCTGTCAATTTACATTGAGACTGTGCTGAAGTGTTTAAAGCGAGTATGCAACAGAAGGAAACAAGTAGGGGCAGAGAGGATATGGTAAGAATGCTATATATGTTTTTACCTTATGCAGACCTTCATTTCCTGGCAATTCTGATTGATTTTGTATGGAGAAATAACTGCAGCATGCAGGAGTGCAGTTCTATCTCTATCAGCCTCTATCAGGAATTACTTGCTAGCCCCAAACTGCCATGGCTTAAAAAACATGAAGATTTTGGTGTAATCAATCTAATAGTTAACACTTTCAGATGAGCATGAATCAAAATTTTTAAAAGTAATGCATGATGCCGAGGTATTTTGTGAGCCATAAGAGCCTTCCTGAGGAGGCCTGCTAGAGTGAATGTTGGCTCATTTTTTTCTCTTCAGTTTATATAAAACAACTGATGAGGTGACCATAATATGAGATGATTTAAAAACTCACTAAGTCAGCAAGAGTCTCCTATTGAGTTGTGTTGACAGAATTTGGATTATGATGAATATTATCCTGACATTGAGGAGTTTGTTGTGGATTGGGATGTCTGTGTTAGCTGCAGACACACTTTTGAGAGTTATGTCAGTTGCCTTAGAAGCAGGCCCCAATTAATGCAGATTATTTTAGGTTACTGCTAATAGATGCAAATTAATTTTCTGCAAACCAAGTCAGGTAAATGGTGTAGTCAAATTAATTCTTGAATTATCTTCCTCTTGGTTTAGTTTTTTAAGAGTTAGGTATCTTAATGGGGAAAAAAGCATTTCCACCTGTAATACCTGATTTTATTTAAAAGAGCTGTTATTTAGCCTGTTAATTTGAAGTGCTACAAAGTGGTTCATTGTGAAAAAGCAGCATAACTGCAGGAGACGTAGAGGGACTCGTGAAAAGATAGTATTTTTGTAAAAGGTCATTCTGAACTTTTGACTCTGAAAGTGGGGTCTTGTTCTTGACCTTGGGATTTCTGGTTCCTGCACTGATGGTGATCAAGAATATTAAAACCAAAGCTATAGAAAACTGCCAATTTTCACTTAATATGAAAGCTGATAGTTTTGCAAGTATGTGAAAATTTGATCCAGTGTACAGTTTGGTCTTTCTGCCAGCCAACACTCCTATTCATGGTGTAAATGACTAAACTCCTCCCTCTGGGCAGAATGGTGAATTTGTTCAGGCGCATATAGGTCTTTTCATGATGAAATTTTATCCTACTTCTATGAAAAACAGCTTTTTATACAGAAACATGGCTTTCTCACTGTTTTTCTAGCCAGAAGAATTCCTGTGCAGAAACAGTGGTATGGACTTAAGGGAATTGCATACCAGCTAGCGCAATTCCAGTCATTGTTCTCTAAGCAGTATTTCCACCTCTCTGTGCACCCCCACTTAAACTTTTCCAGGTTAGTAGGAAATCAGTAAGATGGAATTAATGGAGATGAAATTACCTTAATGTTTAAAAGATTAATTTACTCTGATTCTTTGTTGACAGGCAATCAAATACCTTCCAAAGTGAATATAAGGTACATAACAGACTGTCTAAGAAAGCACTTTGAAGGTGAAAGACAGACAGTATCATCTTACAAGAGAAATTATATGCAGCACAGGTAGAGTCACCAAGCAGTAAAACATTGTGTCATAACACTTAGAGAAGAACTATGTAACATTTATACACAACATCTTTCCTGTCCCACAGAGCTGAAAGAAGTATGTTTGAGTTCCTTCATCTTTTCTCTCGATATGTGAGACATTAGGGAAATTATTTCTTACTTAAAGTGACTGAGTATAAAGAAATGCACATATAAATCAGTAAGTTCAAGTTATTAGGGTTGGCTTTTAACTTTTTTCTTGAGCTTTTTATGATGAAGGGTTCATTCTGTATTTGTAGTTTCTGATTGCTAATTAGGTTGATATAATCAAAAAAGCTTGACCCACAATACTTAAGGGGGAAAAAAAAAGCATTGTAGGTGTTTGGCACTAAACAAGTTTTAGAATTAATGAATGGAGTGTACTATCTGCTCTGCTTCCTTCTCAATCAATTTGCAGATCTATCTGCCTGAAATGTCCTTCTCCAGAGGTGAGAATGTAAGAATCCAGAAGGAGATGAAGTTTTTCAATATCAAGCGTGATTCAGACAGGGAATTCTAGCAAAAGGCAACAAAGCCAAGACCCAGGTCTCAGTGGAGCTGAGGTATCAACATAGTGTGGTATTATACATTGGCTCGAATAGCCTGGATAGAACTTGAATACATCAGTGTATAAAGGTAGCACTTTTTTTGACATGACTGATAAGCATTTGGAAGTGGATGTTTAAGTTGAAAGAGAAAATCCCTCATAGGAACTCTGATACAGGTGTCTTTTTTGTCATACTTTACTAAAGTTTCAGTGTTGATATTTTGCTGCAGGTTGATCATAAGGAGAATTTTTGTAGTTCTTAAGTCTCATAGATTCTAGTAAGTCAGTAAGGTATGATATGAAACCATCTATCACCTTGTCAGACTGTCCTGTGGCACTGCTGCTTATATATATATATCATAGTATCTCCCAAGGATTTATAACACTTTCAGAATGGGACTTCAATGCGTAGGAGTAGTACTACTATGAAGAAACTGACTTGTGGGCCTTTTATGGTTTAAAAGTGGTCTGGGAATGGTGACAACAGATTCTACCTAGTAAAAGCTCAGAAAAGAACATTGAAATGGTAAATAATTTGTGCAGACCAGGAGTATCCTCACCCAGCTTTCCAGGAGTGGGTTTGCCACTCTGTCAGCCTGCTGCAAACCTGCATTATTACTGTTTCCTGTGACTGAGTAGCAGCCATGGCACTCTGTAGGCACAGAAGAAGAAATGAGTCCCCACTTAGCAATGCAGGACCAAAAGGGAATTCTTGTGTGATTAATTCCAGGTCCTTGTTATGGGAACTCATGGCCTATAATACCATTCATAAATCTACCAGGCTTCAACTTTAAACTAATTAGGTTACTTATTCTACTGAGAGGTTGCCTTAAAACCTGACTTCCTTGTGTTGAAACTGTGCTCTAATTTACTGTCTAAGCAACAATTAATATAAATTGATAAAACTGGTAACAGTAAGTGCAGAAAGCTCTCTGAAGAGTCACTTTTGTCATAGGCTGTTTATATTTGAGACAAGCAGTGTCCCTCATTTCTACCCCCCCACCCCCACCCCCATATTTTTTTTTCTGGGTTTCTTTTGGTTTTGAGTAGAATGAGGAAGTATCTTACATATTGAAAAGTGATCTAGGTTCCCTCTTCTTGGATTTGCATAGGGATTATTTTAAAATAGTTAATCATATTTCTACAAATGATCTGAAAAATCAGCTACTGTCTTGTGGTTAATGCATGGCACAGCTGATTCAGCTTTTATGTATCCACAGCAATTAGCTCAGACTGATTCTCTTTGGATTATTTTTGTTGTGTTTCCTGTCTAAATTGCTGGTTTACAGCAGTGATGCAAACATTTTGTCTGTTTTTTTCTATTACTCTAAAGACACTATATTTCTTTAGTTATACATGAAATTATAATACAATTTAATAGAACCTTGTAATTTTACTTGCATCCTTCTGTACGCCTGATTCTGCTATCCCACCTATCCCTAAGTAAATCTTACTAATTTGATCCCATCTGATTGAGACACAGCACTGGGTGAGGTGCTCATGCCAGGCTGGCATTGCACAGTATTTTCTTTGGCTTTTTCAGTAATACAGTGTAAGGCTTTCCTGAAGTGAGTGCCAAACATCCCAGTGGTGTTTGAGCTCTTTCCTCATTGCTATGTGCTTGGAACTGCTTCTGTGCCCTTGGGAAAATATGTTGTTCTCATGTTATCACATAGTGTCTGTCTGACCTTCAAGGCTATGAAGCACTTCAGTGGTTTGGTTGTTCAGAAGTCACGGGAGAGCCAGCACTTCCCTTCCTGACTGTGCAGCTGTGCCACATACATCAGTGTGCCTTGTAAATCATGTTGCCTTCTTTATAGAAATTAGCCATATAGTGACAGGCAGCAGATATAAATAACAATGTATGTGTAGCATACGGTGGACTCAATGGATCTGTCTGATAATAAAAGAATTCAGTGGCAGCTGGATCAAATTTCATCACTGTTACTGAAAAAGCTGGGTTTCTCCCATTTTTTTTCTGAGAAAGTTTTGCTTTTCTCCTTGCTTGCTGCTGGAAGCTATATAATTCATAAAATGGGTGACTGCACTGTATTGATTAAGGTTAATGCCAACAGAAAAAGATTGTCTATGAGGATGGAAGAAAGCACTTCTTGTAGAGAGGAGAATTCTCAATTCTTAAACTTTTAAAAAATAGATGCACGGTCTCTTCATTTCTGTTCAGCATTAAGAGTAGTGCAAGTAGATCTACAGCTATTTTAGTAAACTACATAAAAAGCTGTCTCTTTTCCCTTTGACAGGAATAGCCTTCTACTAATTTCAGAAGGTCCTTCTGTAGACACTATAATTTGGTTTCTAAATTTAGACTGGTTTCTTGGACTCATCTAAATGTGAATTTGTTATATTCAAGAGGGTTTATACATCTTGGGCTCAAAAATAACCTTTTAGGTTATACTTAAGTGTCTCTAATTTAATTTATGCCAGCTTCCTTTGTCCCTTAAGCTATTATCTTGTGACCTGAGTCCTAACACTGGTAAGAGAAGGAAAGCACATGTGAAAGCACTTCATTTAACTGTTCTTGAACTTTTCATTGATTTTGCATCCTCCTCACCAGCACTCCTGATGGCCACATATTTTGCTGGGGTTTCTCCTCACTGTACCAGGGAAAATGGTTGGGACTGCTCTGTCTCCCACCTGCTTGTATATGCTATGAATGAGATCATAGAATCATAGAATGGTTAAGGTTGGAAGGGACCTTAAATGTGATCAGGTTCCACCCTCCCTGCCATGAGCAGGGACACCTCACACTAGACCAGGCTGCACAAGCCTCATCCAACCCGGCTTGAGTTGGGAAGTCTGAGCTTGGCCAGAACCACTCTCTTCCTCTCCTTTCATCACACAGTTGACTTTCTAGAACTGTTTCAGGCACTTTTCAACTTTTTAAATATAAGTTGCTTATTCCTGTATCTTTCATGTTAGCTTTTAACACTTTATTAGGGCGGACATGCTACCTTAGATGAACCAATAGTGGAATAGGCATGAAGGATGCAGAAAGCCAGTTATGACCTTCAAAATCCCCAAGTGATGTGCTCAAATTAACTTGCATCTCTTCTATCCTGTGTAAGTGAAACCATTAAACTAACATGACCCAATGGGAAAAATACTACAGATGCATAGCAGTCAAATGATAGCCTTAAATGAGCCAATTAACAGTTAATTTTCCTTTTTATTTTTAGAATTTTGTTTGGATTATCTTTGGGATTTGGAGAATCCTATGAACCTGAGGTGAAACATTTGGTATTTAACAGTTTATGAACATATTCACTGGGAAGTCTAATTGCTGTACTCATGCTCTGAGTTTATTTTTGTGTTCATGAAGTTAGTTTATCATTGAACAAGTACAAAAACCAAATGACAGGTTCTGTGATACTAATGCTGGACTGCATTCAGTAGGGATTTTTCTTTTTAATAATTCACTTGAGATTTTTGTGGATGAAAACCTGGTGCATTTTTGCCGATATTCTAAGAAAGAGACAGGGATATTTTGATATAACCAAGGACTGCTTCAGTGTCTGTGTTAAGTGAGTACAATGAAAACGTGTTATCTTTGTTTTCTCAAAGTAGTGTATTTCAGAATAGGGCTGGCTTTTGTCTTCAAGCAATATGTGTCATCAGCTCTCAGCCCACTTACCTGCTGTGTTTCTCTAGGTCAGATGCTGCTTTAAGGACACATGCTGTGCAGGAAGATTGACTGGTTTGTGGTTGAGATATTTAAGAATGAGAAGCAATCAGAAATATTTGAAAAACCTCATGGCTGGTCTTGAGGTAGGACAACTTGGCAACTTCATCAGATGGACTTTCAGGGATGGGGGAACAGCTGAATTTATTAGTATTTAGACCATTTATAGGCTTCCTTCCAAATCTGAGTTGGAAGGCTGCCTTTTTTCCTAAAGCTTAGTGAAGCTTTCTATCAGCTGTATTACTTGTAAGAATTTTTATTAATAGAACTTTTGGAAAGACTTTTGGATTCTTGTGTCAAAATGTAAGGAACTATCACCACAACATAAAATGAAAAGCAGACTTTTTAAAAATCACCTCACAAAAAATCATCCTGAAGTGAAAATATAAGCAGACCCTGATAACGACTACAAAATGCATACATTTTGTTGCAGCAAGCATGCTCTACTGAGGGGGAGTTGTAAGTTCAACTTTGAATATTGTCTTGTCATAAGGGCTGTGTTCTTCACAGTTATGAAGGGGCATGAACTGTACATTGAAGGGAATGTGGTTTTCTTTTTCTTGCACAAGTGTCTCAAGTTCTCTAGCTCTCTGGTTTTCAGTCTTGGAGCCTGTGTTTGACCATTGTGTACACAGCTTTAACTGCTCTGGAAGAGATGTTCCTGGAGCTGACTGATCTCCTGGTCTGGAAGCAGCTGTGCAGAAATAAAGCTGTACTTGGGTGTGCTTATTCCTGGGCCAGCTTACAGAGATTATTTTCCATTATGGTCCATCTGCTTGCTCCCATGCCCTGTTGGAGGCAGTTTCCTCTTAGCTTTGCTAGCATGTGCATCTAGATGAAGCTGCTTTCTAACACAAATGAAGAATAATTCAAACTATGTTTTTATGTTTTTGAATGAATCATTTTGTCAGGAAAACATCAGAGTATAATATGTGGTGTCACGCTGCAGAAAAAGCAAGGGGTATGGGACAAGCAGGTGAGAAGGGATTTGGAGCAATAACGTGTTTCAGTAGTCCAGAAAGAACAGTCTGGCCACCTCGTGAGGTGTATGGCAAGAGCTGTGACACTTCCAGGGGGGCAGATTTTAGCTGTGCTTTACTGTACATGTTACATTTTTTTCTTCTACATAAATAGTAGCTAAGTACTTGGTTCCCATTGGAAGTAATCCTCAAAGTCAGGAGCTGGATGTTTAACCTCCATTGGTGTCTTTGAAAATCTCCCCTTTTATTTTGCCATTGTGCAACAACATTAAAATCCAGCAGGCCCAGCTAATTTTGAGACACTTAACATGAGAAAAGAAAAATTATGTGAAAACACTATTAAATTTTACAAACCTGCTTTGCTATGCAAAACTCATTCATAGCAAAGAAGTTGAATCAAAGGCTTATTGCTGCTAACTTATTATTTAATGTTCTCTAGCTAATGTTGTGCTGCCAAAAATGTGTGCTCCCAGTTCTTTCTTTTTGCATTAGGAGAATAAGCTGATAACTCGTTTTTCTGCTTGAGTTGTTTGATTTGCACCAAGTTTACTTTTCTGAAATTAAATGTCCCTTTCTTGATCAGCATATTTGGGGAAATGGCATCTAATTTCTTTGCTGCTGAATCTAGAATTAAATACATTTTTAATCAGGTTTCATCACACTTTTCAAACAAAAGATACTAAAAAAAATTAATAGAAGATAATTCAGAAACCAAAAAGAATGTGTTGCTCCTTCCCTCTGCAAGGCTTTGAATACAGTGCTACAAATAAGATGATCTTTAGGTTGCTTGTTAAAGATCTGAGAGATTTTTTTCTTCAGTTCACTGCCTTTTATAAACTTTTATAGGTCCTGTAAGGCTGCTGGCAAGTAGCTTTATCTTTAACCATCATCTGTAAAAAGGCTTCTCTTAACTTAAGTGCCAAGAGGACAAACATACTGGAATTCAGGTGCAGTCCAAGGGTGTTGAGATATCAGGGTAAAGCAGGTGGCTTAAAAACCTAACACAGAGCACCCCACAATCTCACCCCCCACCAACTTGTGTGATTTTTCTGTAGACCATTACTGAAAGTGGGACATCCTATCCACTGAAGTCAGTGGGAGACTTGCTGTTGGTGTGAGTGCAGGTAGGATCTCCTGGGTAGTTCTTCAGTTTGAGCGTAATATAAATTCACACAAAATACTTATATTTCATTGTCACAATATCTAGAAATAAGCAGGTTTTTTTGGTACAAGTTAATTTTTCAGATACAGCAGCTCATAGCTATCCTGTCTGGAGCTATGATTTCATCAGCTCTCGCAAACACAGTATGCTGCAGTCTGGCTCAGAGGCTGGGAAGGAAACCCAGGATGCTAATGTTTTGGTTCAGTAAATAGTCTTGTCCTTTTTCTGTGCTAAATTGTGCTTCCTTCAAAATGGACAGAATATTCATTGACTTAAGTATCATCAGAGACATAGTTTCCTGGCCGTGTGTATTCCCACATAATTATTTCATTCTGTTGAGATCTCACTGGGATCTGTGTCCAGCAGGTGCCCCACAAGGTGCTGTGGTGAAGCTGACTAGCCAAGCCTGTCTGTGCAAGTGTTCAGTAAATCCTTGCTAACCACATTCCCAGCTCTCATTCCCACTGCACACTGGATTTTGTCCCCAAGTCTTGCATCCAGGTACCGAATAGCTCCTGAGTTAAGCTCTGTGGAGATCATGGTTGAGACTACATGTTCTCATGCAGTGTTTAAGTGGCAGCAGGGCACAACAGTGCAATGGTTGTAAACCAAAGCAAATCACCCAGAGGAAGATAGGAGAAATTTCAGTTTTCATCAAAACAGGCAGTGATGTCTTACATAGGCTTGGTGCAGAGGCAGCTTGCAGTTGCCATTTTCAAGTAATACTGTGGTTCAGCTAAAGCAAACGTGAATTTATTGAAATAGAGCTGTTACCACAAATATGAAGCATTTGTATTTGTTCTGTGGAGAAGTAAAGCCAGCAGAGGGTCCCTTATGGCTTAGAGTCAAGCTTTGAGATTTTCAAACTGAGGCCTCATGACAGCACATTTCTAAAAATGTCTAAATAATCTGTCATATTTTTTGCAGAGCTTTTGCTTGTGTCTCTGTAGGGATCCTGACAGTCTCAGTGCATGGAACTGGTCAGTCAGGAAAATAATTGAGGCATTAAACTATTGTTATACTTCAAGGTATCTCAGATTCTTATAGTTGCATTCTTATTTGCTAAATATAGCAGAAAACAGGCTATGGAAATAAATGTCTTTAAAGCCATCCTGGAAAACGGAATTAAGAGGGGTGAGTTGAGGGTTTTGGTCATTAAAGAATTTCAAAGCAGAAGCTGGCAAAGCTGTATCAGAATCTTGGATTTAGCAGATATATTTCAGCAAATGGATGTGTAAATCAGTCCTCTAAATGCTGGAATTTAATTATGGATATGGGAGAAAAGAGACTAACATGAAATCTCTGTAGACAAGGAGATGCCTTCAAGTCTCAGCTGACTTCACACATTGTAGTGATCCAGTGGCAGTCTAAAGCATGACAGGGGATATCAGATTGAGCTAAATCCCAGTCCTAGTAAAGGTAAGAGTAGGGTTTTTTTATTGGTTTCACTGGGTTTTGTTTTATGACTTCTGAGTAGTTGATTTACATAATATGGTAAATTACACTCTGTAGAATTTGTAAATAATGTTCCTAATAGTCCTTGGCCTCCAATGTGGATGTAGTTCCAGATATTTAGATGGTAAGTTAGCTGTTACATGCAATTTTCACTGTATCATGGGCAGCCTTAAAGGCTATATACACAGCACCTGCTTTCTGTGCCTTGCTCAGGCCTCAGCTATGTAGTCATGAGGATGACTCGGATTGCCTTTGCCCAAGCCTATTGAGTTCTGGCTCTTCAGAAACCTTACAAAAGCAATCACAGCACGCAAGAGAGGAACTTTCGTTGAGTAGCCTGAATACAATCCTAAATCATTACAAAAGCCTCCTGGCAGCATGGCACGGACTTGAGGTCTTGACCCCTTGTTCTCAAGTCTCCAACATCTCGATCTATCTTCTCAGCTGGAACTGCACAGGCTTTTCAATAGAGAAAAACAACAGAAAACACTTAGTGGTAAAAATGTTTGGCTGCTTTCAGAAGCAGCTCAGCTTCCATGTTTACAGTTGCCATCTTTAACCATGGCTCTGCAGCCACCTAAGTATGGCTGTCTGGTCAGGAGGGATAGGTCAGTGTCTCCACATAGACTTGCTCCTACTTTGTTTCCTGGCATTAGGAGATTCTGTGAAAGCTCTAACCTTAATGAAGCTTGTGGAAGTTGAGGTGGCTTGTAGGGCAAAGCAATTGTGAAATTTGACTTGGTAAAACAACTGCATCCTCACCTGCACTTGTATCAACATGGATGTGTAGATGTACTCACTAAAAACACTGATAATGTAACCTGAGAAAAAAGGACAACAATCTAGTATATGCAAAAGAAGAGACAAATTCCCTCTGGGTCCTTCCATGTCACTTGTCAGAGCTTAAGTGCTGTCTTCTTCCTCTGGATCTCCATGACAACCTTTCTATTGCAGTGGTCCTGTCAGTATCTAACAAGAATACAGGGAAGCAAAGGTCTCTGTACAGTGGATGTTATACAGTTTGTGACCAGGCTATAAGTGCCCATTTAACCACTCTTCAGAAAACTTAGTTAAGTCTAAAAATTTTTAGAGGAGCTGTGGTAAAATCATTCTCAAGTCAGAGATTTCGTATTTGCTGTCCAAAGACTCTCCTGCTGCAGCTCAGACACTCTGCTTGCTGTAGGAAGAAGCAAGAGTGAGGAGAGTAAAGAAGCCAAGATAAAGATGCAGAAATATGCCTCTGAGGTGGTGTCACTGCCGGTGATCTACAGTGCCTGGCATCTTCTCACAGCTATTCCAACTTGCAGCATGTTTCCCAGAGCTGGATGGTGACTAATGAAATAATATTCTGAGCAGTCCCAGCATGTGGCTTAGTGATGCTGTCTTTGTGCTAGAACACATCATCTGGGTCAGTGAGTGTTCAAAAGGAGCTATGAATGTAGTAACAAGGTATTTGCTATCCCTGTGAGTAAAACTCACTTAACTGTATCCCTCATAAGCTGCTGTGAACATGCTCCCCATTCTGAGTTGTAATTTAAGCTGACAGAAGCATCTACATTTGTAATGAAGAATTATTATTTTCCATTCATTTTACCACATAACTGTGTCCCATCTGTCTGCTTCCCAGCTGTGAGGTCAGCACAATCCCTAGATTGTTTGTGCTAATTCTTAAGGGCAAAATTTCACACTGTTAAAGATGGGTGACATAACATTCAGACAGGCACAGCACAAAGCAATCTTCCGGGTCAGGCTCAGACACTTGTAGTACATTGAAATAATTTGTTTCCTTTTGATTGAGAACTAAGTTGGTGAAAATATCAAGTTACTCTATTGCTTCAGTTCTTCCGTTTGTTTGCTGTAGATGAGAAATAGGCTTTATTTCTAGTCTTACAGATGGCATTTGCAAGCAGAAGGTATCCAAGAAACTAGTTTGAAAATGCAGAAAATAAAACATGTTTAAAAAGAAGCTCAGAAATCATTGCAGAGATAACTACAATAATTTTACTTTGTGAACTGCATGTTTTATTGTAAAATGTATCAAAATTGGCCTTAAAAAATCCAAAGGACAGGGAACTTAAGTCAGAAACAGAATATATATAGATAAGTTACCTGATAAATATAACTTGTGTTTAAGGAGCGAGGGCATTTTCTTCTTAGTTCACAAAATGCTCTATCAGCAATTAGACTTCTTTCCTCCATTCTCTTGACTTTTGTCTTTTGCCAAGTTTCTCTTTGGTACAGCCTTGGAAGACAGGGTAAGGCAGAAACAGCTGTAGGGTTTGCACCAAATCTCTTTGAACCCTTGACACCTTTAAAATTTGTGCTGTAGGATTTGCCAGATATGACAGTCTGCCTCCAGGTAAAGTATCAATGCATGCTATACTTAAAGTTGCCTTATCTGCTCTCCGTGTCATTTACAAAAAGTCAGCATGAGAGCCTCAGATTGGGCTAGTGCAGGGATTTTCCAATTGTTTCCTACTGGGACTTGAATTGTCCGAAGTTCTCCTGCTGGGACATCAAAGTGAATCTGCTCCCAGGCAGTTGTTTACACAAAGTGGTTAGCCTGGCTTTCAGCTCTCCCTTCATGTATACTAACAGGTAGATAGTACAGAGATCCAGTGTCAGGGACTGTACATTCTCTGTAGGCACCAACTGGCTTCAGATCATAAAATGGGAACCTCTGCTACGATTGTTATGGCAACATAGCAAACTAGTGAAAGTACAGGTCTTTCCATCGCAGCCTTTTTAAGGTGTGTTTAGGGGTTCAGTCTTGTGAAGGTATATATTATAGCTTAGTTCTCCTATGCAAAGGCTTGTCAGGAAGCAGTTCTTCAAAACAGTTGGTTCTCTGGTCTCTTAATTAGTCCTTTCTTCAGGCAGCCTGGCTTTCTTTGAGGTGTTTGCTTGTGCCAAGAAGAGGGGTTTTTTAATGGAAGATCTGATATATCTTGATGCAATGAAGCACAATCCCTTAAAATTGAAAGATAACACTCAAGTTTTTATTGAACTGAAGGCAATTTGAAGCATAATCCAAAACTGACATGAGCCAAGTTTAGGATGGTGACATAGGCAAAAGTGCCAAGGTCAAAAGCCGAGTGGGTCCATTTTGGGGCTGTGAAAACTTGCAAATAGCTTTTTTTCTGCTGATAATGCAGATGGTGCTGCTTTAAGCCTATTCTGTTTGACAATATGGCAGTGGATGGTGATGAAAGAGGGCTATGCTAAAACTAAGGGCATATGTTATCTAATTAACATGATAGATATATTTTTTTATTCTCTGGATTTCCAATGATTGAGACATTTGGCAACAGTCAAGTTGTTTTTATGTTAAATTAACTGTAGCTATTTTCCTCTTCCGGATTATTCACATTCATTTTCACTTACAAAGCTTTTGCATTGTCTTAGCCAAGAAAAATACAATTCTATCGATTGAAAACTCTGGAACTGAATGGGAGTTTTATCTTTGGAATGACAGTGCATCATGCAGAGAGCATTTTTGGAATATGTCAGAATGTTTCATTTCTATGTGTATTCTTTCATGAAAATGTATCCTGGATAATGTCTTTACTTAGATTTAAAGCTGGAGCTTAGAATGGGCTTTCAGAAAAGGACTACAAATCTGCAACCTGTGTTGCATTCTCTGTATGTTAGACTTGTAACTTGTATATAGCAACATGTACCCATAACTTACACTTAACTTGACCTCTGGTATTAGCTGGCTTTTTATTGCTGTGGTTGCAGTTTCACAGCATACAGATACATGACACAGGATTCTGGCTAGATTGAGTAGGGAGTCCTGTGCTAGGATGAGTAGATGGTGTCATGATAGGTCCTACCTTACATTTAGATTTATATCTGGAGTTTGGCCAGCTTGCCAGCTGATATGTTAGATGGCCAGAAACATCCCTCCTGGGAGCCTCTTGTTCCAGGTGTTCATCTGTAAGTCTTCCTTGTTCACTGGTAGAGAGGAAAGTGCCTGTGCAATCAAAGCATAAGGCTCATTTGAGTAGATGGGTTTAAAAAATAACATTTATCTTCAGGCAGTATTCTTATGTTTAGGTATATACAGTGACACTGGTTTCAGCAACACAAATAGTATACTTCATAAATGTACACTTCATGGCCTGAACAACAGTTATGTCAGGGAAGTGATGATAAAGCCACCAATATTATTTTCTAAACAGAGGCACACAATCCTTTAACCTAACAAATAATTGGAAAATAGCTTGTTAATTGTAATTAACACTACAAGTGGTATCTTGGAAAGCATGAGACTCTGTTGTATGGAGCCACTGATTAATGTCTGTTTTGCTCATTTTGTTGTAAAACTGACTGATGTAGTCCAGCTGACAGTCTTTTGCTGAGAGCAAGTGAAGAGGAAAAGAAATAGTTAATGTTGGATATTGTTGGCCATTATACTAGAGGAGTTGTCCTGCTTTCCACTGATTTTAGCCTGGCTTCAGAAGGAAAAAAGACTAACGGATTCCCATTATCCATAACAGTGTCTGTCCTGTGTCTCTCAAATGACCTCTACCAATCTGTTTCTCTACCTATTGGCTAATTTCAGTCAAATTTGTGTGAGGCAACAGTAAATATTATTGTTAAACAAGTTTATTCAAAACAGAATGTGTTAGGGCAAAGAATCTCAATTCCCCTTACAGAGGGGAACACGATGGATCGAGTTTGCATGTTACTAGGCATGAGGGAAGCCACCAGGGGCTAAGATCTCCACCAAAGCTTCAGTTAAAGATCTTAATTGTTTGTGGGAGATGAAGATATAGGAAATCTAACTTCATTAGCTCTGCTGCTCATAAGGAAAACTTGCAGTCCCATGTATTGTGACCATAGAACACTGGATGTTTAGCTGTTTCTGTGGGTAACTTTGGGCTACAGACTTACTACTCCAGCAGCAATCCCATGGAGCTGAATGTTGCAGTAATTAAATGCGTTAATAAGATGGTGCCATTGGCATGATAACAACAAATGTCTTTCACCAGAAGAAATTTTGTTTTCCAAGTTTGTAGTTCATTGGCTTTTATGACACCTTGGTTCCTTAACTGCTTTTCAGCACTTAGAAAAGCAGTGTCTTGAGACTGTCAAGGATAGTCTCCTCCTCCCCTTGTTTCTGCCCATCTTCATTGCATTAGACTAGGGGAAACTAGGAACGCATCCAGGAGGGTTTTGAATGTCTTCAGTGAAGGAGACTCCACAACCTCCCTGGGCAGCCTGTCCCAGGGCTCTGTCACTCTCACAGTAAAAGACTTTTTTTGGATATTCACCTTGAACCTCCTATGCTCCAATTTACACCCATTACCCCTTGTCCTGTCGCTGGTCATCACTGAGAAAAGCCTAACTCCATCTCTCTGACATTCACCCCTTACATATTTGTAAACATTGATGAGGTCACCCCTCAGTCTCCTTTTCTCCAAGCTAAAGAGACCCAGCTCCCTCAGCCTTTCCTCATAAGGCAGATGTTCCGCTCCCTTAATCATCTTTGTGGCTCTGCACTGGACTCTTTCAAGCAGTTCCCTGTCCTTCTTGAACTGAGGGGCCCAGAACTGGACACAATACTCCAGCCTAGCCACAAGGGCACATTGCTGGCTCATGGTCATCCTCCTGTCTACCAGGACCCCCAGGTCTCTTTCACCTACACTACTCTCCAGCAGTTCAGCCCCCAACCTGTACTGGGACATGGTGTTGTTCTTCCCCAAATGTAAAACTCTGCACTTCCCCTTGTTGAATTTCATCATGTTCCTCCCCGCCCACCTCTCCATCCTGTCTAAGTCTCTCTGAATGGCAGCACAGCCTTCTGGTGTGTCAGCCACTCCTCCCAGCTTAGTGTCATCAGCAAACTTGCTGAGGGTACATTCTATACCCTCATCCAGGTCGTTGATGAAGATGTTGAACAACACAGGTCCCAGTACCGACCCCTATGGGACTCCACTAGTCACACACCTCCAACCAGATTCTGCCCCATTGACTACAACTCTCTGGCTCCTTCCTTTCAACCAGCTCCTAATCCACCTCACTACCTGATCACCAAACCCATACCTGATCAACTTGTCTACAAGGATGCTGTGGGAGATGGTGTCAAATGCTTTACTGAAATCAAGATAAACCACATCTACCGCTCTACCATCATCTATCCACCTAGTAATTTCCTCATAGAAGGCTATTCTAAATCTTCATCTGGTTTAACAATAATTAATCTGGAGTAACAGCTGAAATAATGCAGAAAGCACTTGTTACGAAAACATCTGCAAACAAATGACAAGTGCAACTCTTTGCCTTGGTTCCCACAGTTGAAAATGAAAGCTTTTGCAAAGTCATGGAAACAAAATAGCTGTGCTCATCTGAAAAAAGCAGCCCTCCATATGTTTTCAAGGGGAAGAAGAGGAGAAAAGGAGAAACCTGTGTCAGACTTGGACTGGAAATTTAGCGCTTTTTCTCTTTTTTCTCTGAGACTCACAGACAAGTAATTTTCCATAAAAAATAGTCCGCCTTACTGTCTGAAAGGCAGCTATACTATTATTTGAGAGGAGAGGTTCAAATGTTTTCATGCATTTGAAGAATATTTCAGAATCAGAGTCTCTATTAAGAAAATCACCCTGTATAGAAAGAGTGCCATAGCAGTCTTTCTTGCCAAATTACATACTTGTAGTTCTTTTTGGTCTGGTTTACTAGTTTATTGCCAAGAATTCTACTCCCAGTTGTATAAGGGAGAGACAAATTTACCCTCCCATTTCCTCAATGACAGTACATTATGGATGGTGTAATACTTATCCAGGTTTCCTGCTGGATTCTTTAAGGTATTAGTCAAACTTTCAATCTCCTGCAAGTCCTGCACACCATAGAATACATATGAATAGAGATCACATAATGAACATTAAAATAGTATCATAAGTTTGTGTCTACTGATTTCCCTTTTCTGATTCCCCATGTACTTATGTGTAAGTTCTCATAAACTCACTAGATTTATGCCAAAATGAAGGTGAGAATGTATCCTATCCATCTACAAATCATGGTCAGTAAGTTTATATTTACTAGTCAAACTAAATGTGGGCTCAGCTGTCTAATTTTATATAGAGATAATAAGGGGAAAAAAAAAAACCCACATTAAAACTTTGCTGGTGAAAGAGGCATTTCTAAAAATATATAGTGATGTAGGACTTAATGGAATAAGTATAATTTTACCTTTCTGTGATTGGTATTATAATTTGTACTGTGAAGTTGCATTTCATTGGTAACTGAAGCAGAAAGTCTGTTTCCTGAAAAGCTCAGGTCTGCACTATTTGTAAGTGTTTTCCCACTTCCTTCCTGGTTTTTAAGATTTCTCAAATTATGAGAGAATTTGTCTCAGATTCAACCTGTTTTAATGAGAGAAATACTAATGACGACTAACATTAGTCCTTTCTCATGATGCAAAGAGAAGTTTAAAATAGTGTAACATTTTTCAGCTCAAAGACATCTTTATACCTGTATAGCCCTGTATAATGTTGTCCCTTTTGCATGTGAGGATCTTAAGTAAAGAAAAACTGAAGGTGTACAGCAAAAGAAGTGCTTGCTCCTTAGAAAGTCTAGTCACTATTGCAGATACCTGAGAGATGCTTTGTCACCCAGTATAACATTCATAGACTGGCTAGTCAGATGCACCTCAGAATTTCTGCCTTTCATTTTCTGGAATTATGCTTTACCCAAGCACTGTCAGACAACTTCTGCTGTCAAATGACACCATACAAAAGCAGAGTAAACATAGAAAATAATGTTGCTGCATACTGTCCCTGTTACGTTTTCCTTTGTCTTTGATGCAAAGTCACTTCCTAACTGAAGTTTTTGCATCTCGTGTTCCCCTTTAAGAAGTAAGTGGGTCAGTTGCAGGCAACAGGCTGGAAAGAGCCAGCTATGTTCATGGTGTTGCCACCAGCATGTGGTTATTTAGAAGTGTGGTTATTTACTGGGTAATTTTGTGCTTCTCTGCCTTAATTTTCCTGTGGTGTTTCTGTTCAAAAGTCTGTAGAAAATGTCTGGTACAGCATAAAGAAATGCACTGATAAGGAGGTTCCCTGCATAGTCAGTCCTTTCCAGTTTTCCTTAAGGTCACCTTCAGCTGCCTCCCTGTTCACACTTCAGTTTCTCCCTGTTCCATTTCACTGCTTTCTGCAGTAGCAGGTTGCAGAACTCAGTTTCTTAAATTGGCATCTTTAAAAAGTGCTGTTTTCAAAAACTAAACAGTTAAATGATCATGTGTATCCAGTCTGCAGGCTTTTATATAATAATTTTGATTTTCCTCTTGTTGGCATTCAAGGACTAAAGCAGTGTTCTGAGAATCAAAAAAAAACAGAAGCAGCAAATTCTTCTGGTTCTGAAAGCTGTTCAGCAACAGCTATTTCATTCTAGGAGCTTTCTTTTATGATACCCTTAGAGCACTGCCCAATTTTTGATACCCTTAGAGCACTGCCCAATTTTTTGAAATGGTACTTAAAACTTGATGATAAAATGTGTTTTATGTGTCCCCATCTGCAGAGAAGTGGGATCTGTGCATGGAGACAAACTATGGGATGTAAGTAGCTGAGTAAGACCTACAAGTTGCCTCAGAGGAACCGTGCTTAAGTCCAGTTGAAGTTGACTTCTTGCATGGTTGCACTTCCTTGTTAAGGAGTCAATATATTTTAGTATGTATATAATATTTAATATATAATCTAAATACTTATTTAGTAAATATATAATCTATAATTCCTAAGTGCATTGGGAGTAACTATTAATGGGAGGAAAGGAACAGGGAAATGGGGTTGTCAAGTCTTTTGATGTTCATGAAAAGTGCAGGCTTTATGCACACTCCAATTTGGATAGTTGGGCAGCTGCTTGCTGAAGTGCTCACAACTGAATACCCTTTTGATGACAAGCCCAAGAGAGCATGCCTGTACCCCATCTTGCCTCACATCCTTACGGTTTAGACAGATGCTGATGCATAGATAGACATTATGGCTTAGGTGTGGCACTTGTGAACTAGATAGTAGAAGTGTTGTGTTATCCTTTCCTTTTTTCCCTTGCTGTTTGAGATATTTATAGTAAGCCTACCTAAATGGTTTTCTGCTTGCTTACATGGGTGCTGTGTCTCTGCAGCTTTGTATGTCTTGTCTGGGACTATGTATTTATCTCTCTGCATGAGGCTCTTATGTCATTACTACATATACCTCAATGTTAGTTTTTTTTGGTCAAAGTTCTACAGTATTTCAGATAGTGCACACCAGATGAAAGAAGCTAGGGGGAAAGAAAAACCACAATTCTATTTAGATAACCATGCTGCTTTGTGTTTAGCCTGTCTTTGGCAACATAAGCTGTGTAATCAGTGAGATGATGGCTGCAGTAGTCATGCTGGTAACACCAAAAAAAGGGGAATGACAGAGTTGTAGAAGGAGGCATCTCAGCAGCATTTGTTGAGGGAGCATTCCAGAAAATGGAAACACCATTTTCTTCTGGGTCACCTGTTACATCATAAAAAATATTTCCCTTGGAAATCAGATCAAGTACTGGCATGACAGTCTCTGACAATTTGACACAGTAAATAAATGGTCCAAGGCAGGGGCAGAGACTGAGTGGCAGGCTGTTACGTGCTCCAAGGCTCCCAGAAATGACAATCATTGGTACCTTGTTGCAAGCAATACAATAGTCCCACAGTGCTTCAGGTCTCCTCATGAGACAGCACCTCTGACAAGCAGTGGAGGTTATAGGAACACTGCAGAAAGCTTTTTTATTAACAGATGAGAGGATTTCTCACCTGGCTCAGGTATTGTCTCAGAGTCTGCTAACCATGGGGATTTTCAGAGAAGCTGGAAGGAACAGAGTTCTGGTTCAGCTGAGGCATCTTTGAACTCTGGTCATGATGCTATGTTCTGGGAAAATACAGTTATCAGGCCTTTTGCAGACCTCAGTTATATGGGCCATCTCTGAAAACTGAGGATTGGCACCTTAGATTAATTTGTTTTAGGCTGATCTCCTGATTGCTTTAACTTGCATTTCTCCTCTGGCATGTATCAACATTTTTTCTGCACCTGATAAAACTAGAAAGTGCAGTTTGGAGAACTTGCAGTGCTTTAATTTCAAGGCATCTTACATTCTTAAAATGCATAAAGAGGCCTGAAGACATTTCTATAGCTTGTTTAAAGTTAGCTCAGATCTTTCTGTGCCACACTCTACTCTGCATGGTAGATTTAACTAAAGCTGTGCACTTCTCTGGGTTTGCTGAGCTTCCTGACCTCTCAGAATTCGCATTATGATTCCTTGCCTAAATCTCATGCCAATATATCTTCTCTTTTTATGTTCTGTTCGGTCCTGTCTTTGGGCAGACCCTGTATTAAGATGTCCATGGGGTATGAAATGAGAGCTGCCCAGCAGGGGCACACTAAGAACTCTGTGTGGCAGCACCTGGGCTGCTGACTGCCATCATCAGCACAAAGCCCCTGGTCTCTGACCTCCATTGAAACAGAAACCTAGTAGAGCTGGACAAATACTTCAGCTGATAGTTACATGTAAGCTGTTCACTGACTTCTTTCTGTTGCTTGTTTTATATTTGCCCCTTCTAATGTTTTGAGAGACAGACAACACTACCTGGGTACACTGTGTTTGAGATAAATGTGTTTAACTACCTGACTGAACAGGAGCGATGTTACTGATAAAAATATTTGCAAAAACCAGTAAACATTAGGGAATACTCTGGTAAACTAACATCTTAATGTATGCATGTTTGAGTGTCATTTACAGGAGGAAGGTGTCCAGAATGAATTGCTTGTTAAAGATTTGGAGACTTGGAAGCTCCAAACTCCTCCTGTACCACAAAATAAGAGTGTTTCTCTGATAAAAGGCAGAAACAAGGCAGGTAGACTGAATAGTACAGAACACTGTGTATTAATTCTGGAAGAGAAAGAGCAGGAGAAATGCCAAAAGTATCAAAAAATAATTTGCCACCAGACAGCTCTTAAAGCAAGTACATGTTGGAGTGAGATGCTGACCTTATTAAAGTTATTGGGAGTTTTTCAAATAGTATTGCTAGCACAGTTTTGCCTGAGAAAATAAGGATGAGTGCATGGAGGCGGGTTGCATTTAACTGATACTGCCTTTATTTCTCAGGTTGCTCTAAGGCCTGGGAGGCCTCATTGGGAGAACTGAGGAAGGAGCAGTGGTAAACTCAGAAGTGTGTGAATTCTTCAAGTCCATCACTCAGCCAAGGTGCTGGAGCTTGAACTATTTGTGTCACTGCTCACATGTGCAAGTATCTCCTTATATATAGTCTTACTTCAGTCTCCTTGTGAGGTTTGTGATTCCTGAAGTTTACCAGGTCAGGGAATTTCCATAGAGGACTGGAAACCTGACTTTATCTGACTCTCTAGGAGTACTTTGTGACATCACTTATACAAACACAATGCAAAACAAAACACTAAATCTACTTTTTGGAGTAACTGTCACATATCTAGAACAGGAGTTTAAAGGATTTTTTAAGTTTGATTTTATAGATACTGCTTAATATACTTATATAGTAATAAAAAAAGTCCTTCGATTACCAAATTAAGATTTCCAAAGTAAAATCTGGAGAGTCCTAAGTAAAAAGTTAATTACTACCCACAGTCAATAGTTGATAGTGGAAATGCTATTTAATGTTATTATTAGAATTTATATTCAGTTTTCTCAATTAGCATATCAATACTACAAATCACTAATACAGAAATAATTTTATCCTGGAATATTCCTAATTATTATAGATATTTGGGTAAGGCAAAATCTTGATTAATACAGAGCAGTGAGCACAAGTCAGGTGAAACAGGGTTATAGTACAAGGAAAATTGTTTTTCTCCAGCTTACTTTCTGGACAACAATTTGTGGCCCCTTATGTAGGGATCAGAATCTTTCTTTAATATGCTTGTGTAAATGAGTAACCATTTTTTTTTAAGTGTGTGTATTTCTTCAGTTGGTTTTCCCACTTATTCTTCAACAGGAGCCTATTTTTTAAGATTCAGTTCAAGCTCCTCTCGCATCTTTGAAAATTGTTGCTGAAATGATGCTGTTCCTTTAGCCACCATTTGCTCAGCATATTAGTAATTCAGCTGAAGAAAATATTTCTGCTAAATCATCAGCTAAATCATTCTGCTTTCTCACTAGAGGGCCAGAGTAAGAAAATAGATTCAGCTGCACGGAAATCCATAAATAAGCACTATCTTAGATCAATGAGAGAGGAAGTGACAAAGCTAAGGAATTAAAAAAAAATAAACAAATCTGTTTTCATCCTTATTTTTGTGTCTGTACTCAAGGGCTGACATCTTCTGTTACAACAGTATAAGTAGGTAGCTTTCAGGCCACTTAATGGTTTTTAAGTTAAAATTAGCACCCTTAGTTTTTCATTATTAACAGACAGCTGGAGTAGACAAAGGAGTATTGATTTCTTCCCAGAAAAATACTCAACCTAAGAAATGACCTGTTGACACCACATATAACTTTTGACAAGAAGGTATCAATGCTTTTTGTAAAGCAAATTGTAGTCATCTAATCTGAAAGCAAATTCAGCCTAGAGCAGGTCAGGTGTCTTATGTCAGAGGTTTGAGTTTAAGCCTCAGAGAAGACTAGACTTGAAAGCCAACTCCAAGCCCCTGCTTAAAAGAGGCTTTTGCCCATTTTGCCTGCCAGAGGAGACACAGGCCACCTCATGCCTTTGGATATTCTTGCCCCTGCAGATGAAGGATGTTTTTCCAAGGACCTGTCACTCTAGGCTCAGGCAGGCTCTTGCCCTTGGCATCTGCAGGTGACACACCCTTTGCATCCAAAGGGAACTGGAGCTGGCAGTGTTCACTCTTCTGGTTGTAGTGGCCAGTGCTTTCCTCTCAGATGCTAAGAGCAAATCAGTTTCCAGAAGGTGGACCAGTCCCTCAGGCAAGCTCTCCCAGTAACAAAACAAATACTCTCTCTACTATCTCTTCTGGCTGTTTCATCAGCTACCAGCCTTGCTTATGCTGCTTTTTTTAAACTGACTCTCAGGTGTTAAGGAGGAGAATCCATACCCTAGCTTTCCTCCAAACCTGGCTAATCAGTTTGTTCCAACACTCTGTTCCTCTCTTGAAACTGAGAAAGAGGATGTACATACTGATTTCATTTGGGTAATATGAAAGGTAAAGTGATATTTCAAGTAGTATATATGGCAGTTACCATTTAAACAGTTCTGAATTGGGCAATATCTGCTTCACAACTACCGGTGCCATGTCCAGTTTTAAGGGAAGGCTAAGTATTTAATCAACAACTGAGAATTAGATGTTGTTTGTTCACACACACACAAAATTTACTGGCTAACTATCCAGTGCATAGTGCTGCTGGGTGCCTGCCAGGCAATAATTCGAAGGTGTCTGAATGTTATGAACTGAATTTTACTCTTCAGATGCATTTTTAATCAGCCAAACAATTCAGAATATCCATTCTACCTGTTAAACTTACTAAAGCATGAGAGGTTCAGTTTTCTTGAATCTAATTATTCAGGGCTTTATAATTTGTCACTCCTATACTTCTGCATAAATTGTTAACATGGGATTGGACAAGGACAATTACCTAGGCAATCTAGCAGAGCAGATGCGTATTTTTAACTTACTTTTCTCAAAACCAAAAAGAAAGGTCTTTCTGATCCTAGTTTTCTGGCCCACCATAGTTGTTTTGTTCTTGCCTCTCAACTGAATTAACAGCATTATATCCCTGCATCCCAGATACTTTTGCCTGGCATTCAGTTGGACATGCTTTAAGTTGCTTTGGGAGCTCAAGGAAATGCATCACACAGTCACATTACTGTAGGAATTTAATGGGCTTATGGTATTCCCTGGTTGGTGTATGTCTGGCATGCACCATGAAGCTAGTAGTGAGTGAGTGGATTGGAAAAGGGTAAAGCAATCAGAGTGTGATCTGAGTGCATGCAGTGTCAGTGGGAATGATGATGGGCATGTGAGGCACGTACACAAGCTCGACTGAGCTGCCCCCAGGGGGGTGAAACTGCTGTTGCTCTCTAAGTGCAGACGTGGCTCAGCCAGAGTAGCTGTTGTGGTTTGAGGGAAGTGAGGCTAATGTCATGGCATCAGTGTGAGAATCTAGAGGGAGGGTCTTCAGGACTTATATCAGGGGTCATATAGCTTGGGTTTTGTATATATTTGTTCATCATGCCATGCGTACATCTCCCATCCCTGTTCCAGTAAACCTATTCTAGTTTTACCTTCCAACCCTGAAGTATGTCTTCCTTATTCCCCTTTTATCTTCCCCTGGGAGGGCAGAGGGTGTAACAGGGCAATTCTGCTCTCTGGCATATCTTTATTATAAATGCAACTGTGACACAGTATTTCAGGTGAAACCTACAGTGGAAGGGAAGGAAACATGCATTTCAAATTAAGTAGCACTCAAGATGAAAAGCAAGTAAGATCATATCTATTAGGTGCTGAGAAATTATTTTTAGCATGCCAGTGACACTTTTGATAATTACTTCTCTATGTAATCGAAGGCTGTATTTAACAGAGCAGAAATGAAATGGGGAGTTCAGCATGAAAGGAGAGATGTCTGTGTAATCATCTTTAGCCTATATTAATAACCTGGGAAAGCACTGCAATAGAACCTATAGTCACCTTCTAAAAGCAGAGCAAAAATAATTACTTGTATTGAAGGCTTGTCAATATCCAGTGAAGGATCTAGTCACAACACGTATTTTAGGAGGCTGCAGAATCATAAATACAGCATGTGACTGTGGCTAAGTGCTTTCACAGGTAGTTGCTTCTATTCCAGACATTATCTAACATTAAGATATCATGGAATTTCAGGAGCTGAGTCCGTTGCTTTACGGCCTGTGCATCCTTGGCAGTTCAGCCTGGATTGTCCCCAAAACCCAAAGGGTAAGATCTGCAAGAGGAGAATTGTAATAATGTCTGGCAATGTGGAAGGCAGTTTCTGCATTAAGCCGGTGCTGTGCTGAAAGCCATCACAGCAACCATGTGCCATTCAGAGCATCCTCTCACATTCAGTTGCTGGCAAAAAAAAAAAAAAGATCAGCCTGAGGGAAAAGAAAAATAAGATTAAAAAAAAAAAAAAGGAAAAAACCCCAGCAAATCACGAAAAAAATTAAATGAATGGAACCTCATTTAAAAATCAGTATGAATTTTATATCATTCCATATGCCTTGTCCATTTAATTTTGCTTAATTAATAGCTTCCAAATAAAGTACTGGAAAACACTTTATGACTGGGAGGATTTTGGAATTGACAAATTTAATGTGCACTTTGTCAGAAATCGGGAATTTTGCTGAGGGCATTTTCTCTATTGTTGATCTCTTTCTGATCATCTGTACTGCTGGAGAAAGGAAAAAATCCATTTTATTAGCTTCACTGAAGAAACTGAATGACAGTTTTTTTCATGATTCACTGCTGAATTAAAAAAGTTATGGCTAGGTTATGATTAGGTTATGATTATTTTCTCCTGCTGTGATAAGACTAGAAAAAGTTGAAGTCAGCACCTGGTTGTGGATAGCCATCAATAAAGATGATACATAATAAAAATGCAGTCTAGTATTTCATTCACAATTCCAGCAGCAGCTCAGTTTCTGTGCTCACATCCTCATTTACAAGCTTCGCTTTAAAGAACCATCATTAAATTATGTTTCTCTGCTTCTCAGGATGATGTGTACTTCCTAACTTAGTACTTACACAGGGGGAAATAAATAATTAATTTTGATCTTTCCAGTTCTTTCTGGCTGGCAAGAGGAAAAAATAACTTTTTTTCAGGTCTGAAAAGAAGATGACATGTACACTTGTCAGTGTACTTGGACTGCCTCTCTCTCCACTATTAACATCTATTGTGGTTTTCAAAATTTGGTCAGACCACTTGGTGGTTAGGATGGTCACACTCAGCTGTGGTCGATGCCAATGCTCCTGTGTGACTCTCTGCTTTGGTTTCACTCTTAAAGGCCTCAGCTCAGCCCTGATGCCCATTGGAAAGGATGCTGGGACAAGCGATGATGCCAAACTCCTCCTTGAGGACTTGTCACCATACAACACCTTCCCACTCCACAATATCCTGTGGCAGACACATTCAGCAGAGAAAAAAGATCATTTTATTGTGATGACAACAGTGGGAGCCCAGGAGTCACAGCACTTCCACAGGTAACAGGAAAAAAACACCTGCAACAACAGTGTCAGAAAGCTCTGATGAGCCCACAAAGGCATAAAGAGGCAGCACCTGGTTCCCCTTTCCTCAGTGAACTCTGTTGGTGAGGAGTTGAGGATGGCCCTGATGAGAGAGCTCTGGCTGGCAGTGGCTGGTGGCTGTCTCTGGCACCTTCTCCCCATGGGAGTGCCCTTGGAGAGCTGTGTGTGGGCAGAGATGCCAGCAGCCCTGTGCCAGGCAGCAGGGCTGGATGGGGAGCCCTGGGGCAGCTGCCATGGCATTCTTTCCAAGCCCTGCACTCCAGCACCATCCCTCACTGCCCCTTGGCAGCCACTTGGACTGACCTAGTGCTGAGGGCTGGGGAAGGTGAGCAGCAGAGTCTGGTACACACCTCAGCCGCTTGACCTGCTGGGCCTACCTGCTTCTTTGAATTCGCAGCTTTCTTCTGTCTTCCTCCTCTTCATCTCTTGCTGCCATTCTCTCTCCTCTGTCCAGGCTACTTTTCTCTTTCTCCTGTTCCAGTTTTCCTTTCCATCCCACAGTGTGATTAGATAGGGAAAGGCAGGATCAACTGGAATCAGCTCTTGAGGTAACTGAAGCTGGCTCATTTTACCTTCCTTCCTTTGAAAGGCTCCTGATTTCTTCTCCACATCCCACGGAGACTGTCGTGGTCTCTGGGGTGAGTGGAGAGAATGTTTCCTAATTTGGACTACACAAAATTCTCCAGGAATATTTAATTCTTTAAAATGCTTAGATGTTATATATATATTTTTTTTTAAAAAGGCTAAATATTAACATGACTTGCTTATTGTGGATACTTTACCACTTCTACTGCTCACTGCCCTCTGGGCCAGTACTGTTAGCTTTCTGAACTAGTCATGCTTCAAGCCATCATTGTGTTAATAAAAAATGTTGGGGTTTTATTTATTTATTTTCTCCAAATACTGTGTTTCCCCTTGGTAACGAGTAAGGTTTAGGACAGGAATATTCAACCTTTGACCCATGAAATTCTTTCATCCTGGTGTGTCAGAATGAGTTACTAAGAATTAGAATAGTTTGTTGCCTTGTGAAAAAACTTCTGTACTCATACTTCCCAAACATCAAATCACCTTTTTTGCCTACTCAAGTCCTGATATCACAGCATTTTTGAAGTTAAAAGTACATCAGCACTTATGAAGAGGAAAGATCGTCTTGACTGAGATTTACAAACTTAAACATTTCCTACGAAATGCCAAGCTATTCAAGCTGTTCTGTACTCCCAGATATTTATCTGTCTCCAGTATCTGTCTGCCTTCTGCTTTTGGGAGGAATGCCTTTTTGTGTTGATCTGTAACACACTCATTCAGCAATACTCTCGTCTATCATTAAAAACTTTGCAAACTTCAAAAAAAAGCTTGTAAAATTAGTTTCAGTGTCACCTTAAGCTGTTCCCCGTTTCATAAAACGGGGAACTTTAGGAAACAAAAAATAAAAAGAAGCTGAAAAAACTGTGCATGAGCTGAGAGGAAGATGTTTATTTGGGCTTAAGCGGTGCCTGTCGGGCCGTGACTCCCCGAGAGGGCGGGCACGGGCGGCACC